>NC_081420.1:39417267-39714767 GCF_949786415.1 Peromyscus eremicus
CTGGAATCCACGTGGGAGGAGAGAACCAACACCCACGTTTGTCCGGATTTCCCACACAGGAGAGCTGCCACTCACTCGTCCCCAGCCTCCTAATAGATATATGTGAAAGAATTAAAAACAGAAGACTGTTTACATCTACTAAGCTGAGAAGCTGGAGGGTAGACAAATGTCAGGAAGACCAGTAGATGTCAACAACCTTAAGAAAGTGGATCACCAAGTAAGTGCAGGAGTCTTATAAGGTCCAGTTCCCAGAAAGTTCCAAGAATGTTGGTTGAAGCTCCAAGAATAACCCAAGAAAGGATGGTGGGGCAATAGACAGCGGCCCTGGCTATGGACCAAAATATTCTTGTTACGGCCTGGACGTGGCCAGTTGAGAGCACTTGCCGACCATGAACATCGTCCTCTATCGTGAACATGGTCCTGGTTTCAAGCGTTCCCTTTGTGACAGTAAGTTGGTGTAAGGATTCTGTCCTTAATTACATCATCAGCCTGCGAGGGCGTCCCAGCCTAGAAAGCAGG
Source organism: Peromyscus eremicus (assembly GCF_949786415.1). Lineage (NCBI taxonomy): Eukaryota > Metazoa > Chordata > Mammalia > Rodentia > Cricetidae > Peromyscus > Peromyscus eremicus. The sequence goes on from NC_081420.1 coordinate 39,417,787, forward strand.
TGGGCCCTCTGTGCGTCTCTCTCTTTCCTTTTCCCCTCCTTTCTTCCGCCTGTTCTCTCTCTCTCTCTCTCTCTCTCTCTCTCTCTCTCTCTCTCTCTCTCTCTCTCCTCTCTCTCTCTCTCTTCCCCCCCCCCAATAAAGCTCTAAAAGGTAACCATGGCTCGTGACTCTCCTCCATTGGCATGGCCACCCCGGGCGGTGGCCAGCCACGAGCAGCACGCCGTTTAACCAACAGTTGGGACATTGGTTCTAATCATTATAATCCACCCATGTCAAAAAAATCTTCAGAAAGCTTCTTTCTGAAAAGATCCTCAAAAAGCTCAGTTATAACTTGCATTAGGCCACCACACACTGAGAAAGTCTGCGGAGAGCTGCAAAAGATTTCTGAAGATAAGAAACCGTCACCGACCCACCCCCAACACACACACACACACACACACACACACACACACACACACACACACTTTGTAAGGAGAGCATCCAAGAACTCTTGGTTCTGTTTTAAACCTCCCCTCCAAGAATGAACACAAAAATATCAGCTCAGCCTGCTTAATTTTCTTTGATAAACAGCTGCTGCAGTGACGGCCTCATAACCAGCAGAGAGAGGCTTTAGTAGGCAAGTGGGATGCACCTGGTCAGACAGTCATAAACACTACCCAAGAGCTGCAAGTAATCCTCCCTGAGGGAGAGGACCTTCCCGCCGCAAGGAGGCGATGTGGACTGTATTTCTGCCGAGTAACTGGGGCTGAGATGTGAGTGCCTGGCAGGATGAGCTGTAATTGTCCTTGGTCTCCCCGCCAAGGCTCTGTGGGTCCTGAACCCTACTCTACTCTGTGCATGCGCCAGGTCTGAGCTTTGGGCTCCCACGGTTGGGAGGACTCTCTGGATTTGTCCTTAGGGAGGGATCCACACCTTGAGAGGATCTCCACTGTAAGGGAAGTCGGCCCTCACACAGTCCACAGGACATTCCCAGACCAAATTCTCAGCACAAAGGAGCTTTATTACCCCGAGGGTCCAGTGGGGGTGGGGATGGGGGTGGGGTTGCAAAGGCGGCAGCAGCAGCAAGTGCAAGGAAGCAAGAAAAGCAAGAGAGCAAGAGCAGGTGTTTCTGCAGGAGTGGGCTTTCAAGGGGCAAAGGGCGAGTCTGTGCCAGGATGAGCTGGTAAATCCTGGTGGACATGTCAGCCAAATAATGAATTTTGATTGTTGGACGTTGGTATTTTGTCTCAGAAATGAGTCAGTGGCCAAATAAGGGAATGGATCTTGGGGGCTAGCTTTAGGAATGTAACAGTTTTTATCAAGGGAGAGGGAAAAGGGTAAAAGGACAAAACCTGTCTGCAATGCTTTGACATGCTCGGGCCTGTGATCGCCAAGCTCAGGACTGCTAGACCCCTTAACCAAGGTACATACAGGCCAGAAAAGGAGACTGGAGTTGGCACTTCTAAGCAGGTCTTCTCTCTTCTGGCTCTTCTGTAGCCTTGTAGGGCAGTAGAGCTCAAAGGTTTTGTTTGTTTGTTTGTTTGTTTGTTTTAATCGGGAAGACTTTAAATTCTGTTTTTCATTGAATGTTTCTGTGCGATGTAGTTCTTTGTACTACAATATTTAATGTATTTTATTATTTAAAAAGTATGTTTAAATGTCATAATTTTAAATACTCTAATGATACTTGACATGTATTGCCCCGAATCTCAAAAAGTAGCATGCCAGGAATCTATCTGAAAATTCTGAGAAACTTTATTTTTGTTTTCACAGTATGTTAGAATTCTAAATTGTATCATTGTTGGTGAATAAACCTACCGCGTGTGTGTGTGTGTGTGTGTGTGTGTGTGTGTGTGTATGTCTGTGTGTGTCTATGTGTGTGTGTGTGAGCATAAGTGTGTGTGTGTCTGTGTGTGTGTGTGTGTATGTGTGTCTGTGTAAGTAAAAGTAAGGTTGGAAGAGGAGACGTGCTCCTGGGGTAGAAATTCCGAGGTCAGTACCATTGCTTGGGGCTGCCCACTCCCGCCTTTCTAACGGCCCTTGTGTGGCTGGTGCAGGGCAAAGCATCTATGAATTCACACTCCTGCTCTCTTCTGCTTCAAACACATCAACACCAGGCCTCCCGTTACAGTTATGCCTCCAGCTGCCTTAGAATCTCTACAGGTAAACACGGCCTGACATGTTGAAAGGAGAGAGGTGAGCCCCCCAAATCCCTTCCATCTTCGGATCTCTAAAGCAATGACCTGGATGTTGAGTGATAGCCCTGCATTTACTTCCCCACACTTCACACTCATTAGGAAGACTCCCAATGTAATCTTCTCTTACTTTCAGCCTGAGACTTTGGCCATTGTGAAACTGCAGTGAGAAATTCCAGATGTCACCGCCTGCCTGGTGATGACTCTTGATAAAATGCAACTTCCCCTGTGATGTCCCTTTCAGGGACACACAGGTTTAGACACATTGTTCTGTCCCTAGAGCAACTTCAGTATTAATGTTTCATGACCTCAGAAGCTGACTGAAGATGGCATTACCCCTTCATCAAGACAGTCATGTTTAGCAAATGTAGAAAGGAAATTATCTCAGTCCTCCCAGCCCTCTGCTTTTCCTTCCCAGCCTCACCTGCACTATGACCCCTCCCCTTCCCAGCCTCATCTGCATGATGCACAGACCTCTGTTCCCCCTTACCCCATTCTCGATCTACCTGCATTCAGTTTTGCAAAAGGAAACAACGATGATTTTCCTGAAATGTGAACTGAGCTCAGGTGTTTCCATTGACTAGATTCATTTTCTTCTCTGTGAAGTAAAGTCTGTGCACATATGAAAACCAAGTTCACCACATTAGAACTTTCCGATTCAGAAAGAAAAGCTTCTGTCAAATGGCAGGGGAACTTGTTGCATTCAAGTTAAAAGCTTAGGGGAGCAGGTATTCTGTTTTGAATCTTATTTCGTTATTTCACTTTTTATTTCGTTTGCAGATATGTGTGATATGTTCCCGTGACCATCTGGAGCTGGCTACATAGACCAGGATGGCCTTGGTTATGCTCCAGTTCTGTGTACCAGTAAACTCATTTATTTTATAGAAATACTTGGGCTCCACTCTCAAACTGGAGATAGAGCCAATTAAGATCTTTTTCTTTTCTTTTATTATTATTTTATTACTATTAAGAAATTTTCAGCCGGGCGGTGGTGGCACACGCCTTTAATCCCAGCACTCGGGAGGCAGAGCCAGGCGGATCTCTGTGAGTTCGAGGCCAGCCTGGTCTCCAAAGAAAGTTCCAGGAAAGGCGCAAAGCTACACAGAGAAACCCTGTCTCAAAAAAAAAAAAAAAAAAAAAAAAAAAAAGAAATTTTCTATTCATTTTACATACCAACCACAAATTCCCCTGTCCTCCCTCCTCCCACCCTCCACCTCCCTCCCCAACCCCCCAACCCCCATTCCCACCTCCTCCAAGGCAAGGTCTCCCCTGGGGAGTCAGCAGAGCCTGGTACATTCAGCTGATACAGGTCCAAGCCCCTCCTCCCTGCACCAAGGCTGGGCAAAGTGTCCCACCATAGGTACTAGGCTCCAAAAAGCCAGCTCATGCACTAGCGATGGGTTCCAATCCCACTGCCTGGGGGTTCCCTAAGCAGTTTAAGCTAAACAACTGTCTCGCCTATCCAGAGGGCCTAGTCCAGTACCAGGGGGCTCCTCAGCTATTGGTCAATGGTACATGCATTTCCACTAGTTTGGCTAGTTGTCTCTGTCCTTTTTCCAGTCATGGTCTCCATGTTCCTTGTTCATAGAATCCCTCCTCTTTCTCATCAATTGGACTCCTGGAGCTCGGCCTGGCACCCAGCCGTGGATCTTTGCATCTGCTTCAATCAGTCACTGGATGAGAGCTTTATGATGACATTTAGGGTATTCAGCCATCTAATCACCCAGTTCAGGCACCCTCTCGACTATTGCCAGTTGTCTATGGTGGGGTCATCCTTGTGAATTCCTGGGAACTTCCCTAGCACTCTGTTTCTCCCTATTCCCATGATGTCTTCATTTATCATGGTATCTCTTTCCTTGCTCTCCCACTCTGTCCCTGTTCCAGCTCAAACCTCCCTCTCCCCTTAGCTCTCATCCCCCATCCCTTGCCCTCCATTACCCCCTTCACCCCCAGTTTCCTTATGTAGATCTCATCTATTTCTCCTTCGCTGGGCGATTCATGCGTCCTTCCTAGGGTCCTCCTTACTTGCTAGCCTCCCTGGAGCTGTGGGTTGCAGTCTGGTTATCCTTTGCTTTACATCTAGTATCCATTTATGAGTGAGTACATACCATGTTTGTCCTTCTGAGTCTGGGTTACCTCACTCAGGATGATATTTTCTAGTTCCATCCATTTGCCTGCAAATTTCATGATGTCATTGTTTTTCTCTGCTGAGTAGTACTCCATTGTGTATATGTACCACATTTTCTTTGTCCATTCTTCAGTTGAGGGGCATCTAGGTTGTTTCCAGGTTCTGGCTATTACAAATAATGCTGCTATGAACATAGTTGAGCATGTGACCTTGTGGTATGATTGAGCATTCCTTGGGTATATGCCCAAGAGTGGTATAGCTGGGTCTTGGGAAAGATCAATTCCCAATTTTCTGAGAAACCACCATACTGATTTCCAAAGTGGCTGTACAAGTTTGCATTCCCACCAACAGTGTAGGAGTGTTTCCCTTGCTCCACATCCTCTCCAACATAAGCTGTCTTCAGTGTTTTTGATCTTAGCCATTCTGACAGGTGTAAGATAGTATCTGAGAGTCATTTTGATTTGCATTTCCCTGATGACTAAGGATGTTGAACAATTCCTTAAATGTCTTTCGGCCATTTGAGATTCTTCTCTTGAGAATTCTCTGTTTAGTTCATATCCCATTTTTTTAATTGAATTGTTAGGTATTTTGATGTCTAGTTTCTTGAGTTCTCAATATATTCTGGAGATCAGCCCTCTGTCAGATGTGGGGTTGGTAAAGAAAAATCTCATTCTGTAGGCTGTCATTTGTCTTATTGACCATGTCCTTTGTCCTACAAAGTGTCTTAGTTTCAAGAGGTCTCATTTATTAATTGTTGCTCTCAGTGTCTGTGCTACTGGTGTTTGATTTAGGAAGTGATCTCTGGTGCCAATGCATTCAAGACTACTTCCTACTTTCTCTTCTATCAGGTTCAGTGTAACTGGATTTATGTTGAGGTCTTTGATCCACTTGGACTTGAGTTTTGTGCATGGTGACAGATATGGATCTATTTGCAATCTTCTACATGTTGACATCCAGTTATGCCAGCACCATTTGTTGAAGATGCTTTCTTTTTTCCATTGTACAGTTTTGGCTCCATAGTAAAAAAAATCAGGTGTTCATACGAGTGCGGATTAATGTCAGGGTCTTCAAATGATTCCATTGGTCCACATGTTGGTTTTTATGCCAGTACCAACCTGTTTTTATTACTGTAGCTCTATAGTAGAGCTTGAAGTCAGGGATCGTGATGCCTCCAGAGGTTGCTTCATTGTACAAGATTCTTTCAGCTATCGTGATTTTTTTGCTTTTCCATATGAAGTTGAGTATTTTTCTTTCCAAGTCTGTGAAGAATTGTGTTGGGATTTTGATGGAGATTGCATTGAATCTGTAGATTGCTTTTGATAAGATTGCCATTTTTACTATGTTAGTCCTACCTATCCATGAACATGGGAGATCTTTCCGTTTTCTGACATCTTCTTCAATTTCTTTCTTCAGAGACTTAAAGTTCTCGTCATACAGGGCCTTCACTTGCTTAGTCAGAGTTACCCCAAGGTATTTTATATTATTTGTGGCTATTGTAAAGGGTGATGTTTCTCTGATTTCTTTATCAGCCCTTTTATCATTTGTATATAGGAGGGCTACTGATTTTTTGAGTTAATGTTGTATCCTGTCACATTACTAAAGGTGTTTATCAGCTGTAGGAGTTCCCTGGTAGACTTTTTGGGGTCACTTATGTACACTATCATATCGTCTGCAAATAGTGAAAGTTTGACCTCTTCCTTTCCAATTTCTATCCCTTTGTCTCCTTTTGTTGTCTTATTGCTCTAGCTAGAACTTCAAGTACTATATTGAATAAATATGGCGAGAGTGGACAGCCTTGCCTTGTTCCTGATTTTAGTGGAATCGCTTTGAGTTTCTCTCCATTTAATTTGATGTTGGCTGTCGGCTTGCTGTAAATTGCCTTTATTATGTTTAGGTACGTTCCTTGTATTCCTAATCTCTCTAGGACTTTTATCACGAAGGGGTGTTGGATTTGTCAAAGGCTTTTTCAGCATCTAATGAGATGATCATGTGGGTTTTTTTCTTTCAGTTTGTTTATATGGTGTATTACATTGACAGATTTTTGTATGTTGAACCATTCTTGCATCCCTGGGATGAAGCCTACTGGATAATTTTTTTGATGTGCTCTTGGATTCGGTTTGCCAATATTTTATTGAGTAATTTTTAAAATTTATTTATTTATTATGTATATAGAAGAGGGTGCCAGATCTCATTACAGATGGTTGTGAGCCACCATGTGGTTGCTGGGAATTGAACTCAGGACCTCTGGAAGTGCAGTCAGTGCTCTTAACCTCTGAGCCATCTCTCCAGCTTTATTGAGTACTTTTGCATCAATGTTCATGAGGGATATTGGTCTGTAATTCTCTTTGTTTGTTGCATCTTTTTGTGGTTCGGGTATCAGGGTAATTGTAGCCTCCTAAAAAGAGTTTGGTAATGTTCCTTATGTTTCTATTGTGTGGAATAATTTAAAGAGTATTGGTATTAACTCTTCTTTGAAAATCCAGTAGAATTCTGCACTGAAATCATCTGGACCTGGGCTTTTTTTTTTTTTTTTTTTTTTTGGTTGGGAGACTTTTAATGACTGTTTCTATTTCCTTAGGGGTTATTGGTCTATTTAAATAGTTTATCTGGTCTTGATTTAACTTTGGTATTTGGTACCTTTCTAGAAAATTGTCCATTTCTTTCAGATTTTCCAATTTTGTGGAGTACAGGTTTTTGAAGTATGACCTGATGATTCTCTGGATTTCCTCATTGTCTGTTGTTATGTCTCCTTTTCACTTCTGATTTTGTTGATTGGGATGCTCTCTCTCTCTCTCTCTCTCTGCCTTTTGGTTAATTTGGATAAGGGCTTGTCTATCTTGGTGATTTTCTCAAAGAACCAACTCTGTTTCATTGATTCTTTGTATTGTTCTCTTTGTTTCTATTTCATTGATTTTAGCCCTCAATTTGATTATTTCTTGGTGTCAGTTTCTCCTGGGTGAGTTTTCTTCTTTTTGTTCTAGAGCTTTCAAGGTGTGCTGTTAAGTCACTATGTGAGATTTCTCTATCTTCTTTATGTGGGCATCTAGTGCTATGAATTTTCCTTTTAGCACTGATGTCATAGTGTCCTATAAGTTTGGGTATGTTGCACTTTCATTTTCATTGAATTCTAGGAAATCTTTAATTTCATTCTTTATTTCTTCCTTGACCCCTTGGTGATTCATTTGGGCATTATTCAGTTTCCATGAGATTGTAGGCTTTCTGTAATTTTTGTTGTTGTTGAAATCTAACTTTAAGCCATGGTGGTCTGATAAAATACAGGAGGTTATTCCAATTCTTTTTTTTTTTTTTTTGTATCTGTTGAGATTTGCTTTGTGACCAAGCATGTGGTCAATTTTAGCGAAGGTTCTATGGTGTGCTGAGAAGAATGTATATTCTTTTGTGTTAGGGTGGAAGTTCTGTAGATATCTATTAAGTCCATTTGAGTCATAACATCTGTTAGGTTCCTTATTTCTATGTTAAGTTTCAGACTGGCAGATCTATTCAGTGATGAGAGTGGGGTGTTGAAATCTCCCACTATTAGTGTGTAGGGTTTGATGTGCGATTTAAGCTTTAGTAATGTTTCTTTTACAAATGTGGGTGACCTTGTATTTGGGGCATAAATGTTCAGAATTGAGACTTCATCTTGGTGGATTTTCCCTGTGATAATTATGTAATATCCTTCTGGATCTCTTTCAATTGGTTTTAGTTTGAAGTCTATTTTATTAGATATTAGGATAGCTGTGGGAGCCCGTTTTCAGGTTCCTCGTGGCTTTACCCAGCAGGTCCGCATAGAGGATGATTAGGACCACGGGCCTGAGTTCAGGTGTCTGAGATGGTCTGCACTTGGCTGTGCTGGGGGGGAGGGGGAGGTCTTTTGCTCCACCCCTTGGCGTCTCTATAAATACCCTGGGGCAGAGACAGTCGGGCCGTTGGAAAAGGTTCAAGGCCCTCTCGAGGCTATCCTTTATTTTCTATCTGTTTATCTCCACAATCTAAATCCTTCTATCTAATATTTCCTGCTGTTCACACTCAAGAAAACTCTGGGAAGCTGTGAGGTTGGTGGGTAAACACCCCACAGCTTGCTTCTTAAGTCCATTTGATTAGAAAGTCTTTTCCCAGCCTTTTACTCTGAGGTAGTGTCTGTCTTTAAAGTTGAGGTGTGTTTCTTGTATGCAGCAGAAGGATGGATCCTGTTTTTTTTACCCATTCTGTCAGCCTGTGTCCTTTTATAGGCAAATTGAGACCATTAATATTAATGGATATTAATGACCATTGATGGTTAATTCCTGTTATTTTTTTGTTGGTAGTGTTGTGTGTTTCTCTTCTTTGGTAACTGTTGGTGTGGGATTATCTATTGCCTGTGTTTTCATGGGTGTATCTAACTTCCTTAGGTTGGATTTTTCCTTCTAGTGCTTTCTGTAGGGCTGGATTTGTGGATAGGTATTGTTTAAATCTGGTTTTATCATGGAATATTTTGTTTACTCCATCTATGGCGATTGAGAGATTTGCTGTATATAATAGTCTGGGTTGGTATCCATGGTCTCTTAGTGTTTACATAACGTCTGTCCAGGATCTTCTGGCTTTCAGAGTCTCCATTGAGAAGTCAGGTGTTATTCTGATGGGTCTGCCTTTATATGTTACTTGGCCTTTTTCCTTTGTAGCTCTTAATATTTTTTCTTTATTCTGTATGTTTAGTGGTTTGATTATTATGTGGCAAGGGGATTTTTTTCTTTGGATCCAGTCTATTTGGTGTTCTGTAAGCTTCTTGAACCTTCATAAGCATTTCCTTCTTTATGTTGGGAAAGTTTTCTTCTATGATTTTGTTAAATATATTTTCTGTGCCTTTGAGTTAGTATTCTTCTCCTTCTTCTATCCCTATTATTCTTAGGTTTGGTATTTTCATGGTGTCCCAAATTTCCTGGATGTTTTGTTTTACGACTTTTTTTGGCTTTTGTTTTTTCTTTGACTGATGAATGTATTTCCTCTATTGTATCTTCAATGCTAGAGATTCTTTGTTCCATCTCTTCCATTCTGTTGGTTATGCTTGCATCTGTAGTTCCTGTTTATTTACTCAGATTTTCCATTTCTAGCATTTTCCCTGAGTTTGTGTCTTCTTTATTTCAGTTTTCAAATCTTGGACTGTTTCATTCACCTGTTTAATTGCTTTTTCTTGGCTTTCTTTAAGGAATTTATTGATTTCTTCCAAATTTTTGTTTGTCTTTTCTTCAAATTCTTTAAGGGAAAATTTCATTTCCTCTTTAAAGTCCTCTATCATCTTCTTAAAGTCATTTTTAAGGTCGATTTCTTCTGCTTCTACTTAGGATGTTCAGGTCTTGCTGATGTAGCACCACTAGGTTCTGATGGTGCCATATTGGTCTTTATGTTGTTGACTGTATTTTTGCACTGGCGTCTACCCATCTCTTCCTCCACTCTGTACAAGTGGTGTCAGTGTCTGAGGGAGCCTCTTTTGGTCTGATTGATATTCTTGGTCTAATGGGAGCTCTTCGTCTAATCTGGGCTCTTGGTCCAATTAGTGCTGGTGGATTCTGTGTCTCAGGGAGCAGATCTTAGTCCAATGGGCACCAGTGGGCTCTGTCTCAGGGAGCAGATAGTCCTAATTGGTGCAGGGTGGGACCTGTTTTCTTGTCGAGGGAGCAGGGGAAGAGGCAGCTGGCGGGTCCCTGGGGCTCTAATGGTTTTGTGGGAGGGGCACGAAATGTGCCCCCAGAGCCTAGGGGCTAGGGACCTGGTCCATCCAGTCCAGAGATGGGATCTCACCTGTTCCCAGTCAGTGCAGGGTGGGCCCTTTTTCTTTTCTTAAATTTATTTTTGAGACACAGTTTTACTATGCAGCTCTGGCTAACCAGGTCTTCATCATGTAGACCAGGCTGGCCTCAAACTCATAGAGATCCACCCCCACCCCCATTTCTTCCACCCCTACCTCCTCTCAGTATGCCCTGCTATCCCAGTGTTGAGATAAAAGTCATGTACCAGCACACCAGACCCAATTAAGATCTTTATTGCTTATGCCATGGTTTGTTTGTTTGTTTGTTTGTTTGAATCTATTTTTGGACAGTTTCTCATTGTGAAGCTTGGGCTGACCTCAAACTTCAGATTCTCCTGCCTCAGACAGTTCTAGGAATGCAAATCTGGCTGCTGGAATGGGGGAAGCTGATGAGGGAGGCCAGCCTCTTTTCTTGATCTCTTCAATAGAAGAATTTAGAGAGAGACACAGGAGTCTAGCGAGCAAAAATGTTCACTTGAAAAGTTCAAGTGCATGCTGGGTAACAGAATGGCAACCTCTGGTGGGGACTGAGGAATCCAAAACACTGTAGAACGGACACATTCAGATAAGCTGTAGCATCGGAACAAAGGCCAGCAGCATGTCTACACATGAGCAACAAAATGCCTGAAAGAGAGTTTCAAAAATCCCATTTACAGTAGCTTCAAAATAAAAACAATACGTTTATCCAGCAGGCTGAAAACTATAAAACATGTAAAATGATAAGAAAGCAGTGATGGAAACAACTTGCTGAAATGGCTGTTGTTTCCAAACACTTATGGTCCTGGCATTAAAAACATATATAGACCAAAGAAACAGAACAAAGAACCCAGAAATAAATCTATGAAAGTACAGTCAGTCCGGTCCTCACAAGGTTGTTAAGATACAGCTGGGGGTGGGGTGTCTGGGAAGGATTGGTTCATGCTTGTATTCCCAGCACTCAGGAGTCTGAGGCTGGAAGATTGACAGGAGGTTTGGACAAGGTTAGGCTATACAGTGAGTTCTAGGCCAGCTTGGGGGTATAGGGTGGGATTATCTCCAAGAAAAAAACAAAACAAAACAACAAAACCTAAAAGAGAACAAAAATGTGAGGGCCCAACAGGGAAAGAGTGCTCTCTTCAATATGCAGACGTGGGATGCCTGGACGTCTGCATGCAGAAGAAGGAAACTGAGTCCATCTCACACACCAGGTGCAAATACCAAAGTACTGAAGACTTAAATACAAGACTTGAAAACACTGCCAGAAAAGGCAGCAGGGAAAAGCGGCATGCCATGAGTCTGGCTGTGGCTTTGGGTGCATTTTAAAAGCACAGGCCACCAAAGCAAAGACAGGAACCACAAGCTTCTTACCCGAAACACAAACCGCACAAAGAAGCAACCAGAGAGCCTCAGGCTGCCTACGGAGTGGGAGAAAGCGTGGACACTCGCACATCACAGGAGGGCTTGCTGCCCAATACACACCAAGCTCCACAGCTAGAAGACGAACAGCCTGACAAAACGGAGCAAAGGGTCAGAAGAGGCGCTTTTCAAAGAAGACAAGAGACAAACTGATCTATGAAAGTGTGCCCAGTTCATGAGTGACCAAAGCCCTCTGAGGTATACCTCACTCCTGTTCTACCAGAACGAGAAAAGAGCGGGTGTTGGTGAGGTGTGGAGAAAAGAGGATGTTTGCTCAGCTTCGATGGGATGTAAATTATTACAGCCATTAAAGGCACTAGCATGGAAATTCCTTTAGAAATGTAGCAATAGAGCACAATGCCAGCCATTGACTCATACTTGCTCTGTCCATGGTAAGGAATCCTTGTCTTCTGAGACACTGGCTCCTTCACACTCACAGCAGGATTATTCCCAACAATCAAGTTACAGGATGAAGCTACTGTCCATCAACGGACAGATGAAAACACAGCAGGTAGACGTGGAACCTTAGCTACTCAGCCTTCTATAAAGCGACTCTGTCACTTGGAACCACTGGAGTGTATTGGTGAAATTATTTAGGCCACTCCACGTAGTTAAAAGGAGATTTATTTAATGGCGTAACTTACAAATTAAGGGATAGGTAGGTCGCGGGGTCTGGGGAAGGTGTATCACAGTCCAGCGGTGTTCTCTGGAGCTCTCCTCTGTCTACCTCCACCATCCAGCGTCCTGGAACCAAGCGAGCGTTCGCCGATCCGGATCTCGGGTCCCCAGGCGCCTCCCTTGGCCCCGCCTTGTAGGCGTGACAGTTGCCGAAGTCTCAATGGGGGTTGGAACTTCCAGAACAAAGCTGGAATGGCTACCCACTACATCTCCCCCTTTTTGTCTAAATAAGAAAGTTCTAACCTAATACAAGACTATATACAAAGGAATGGTTATCAAATATTGTCCAGGAATAATGAGGGATAATGACCTAGATAAGATGGAACTACTTCCAATGCAAACAATATCAAGCAAGAAACACATATTAAAATCCAGAGAAGTATAGAGCATAGATAAATGGCATGTTACAAAGATCATTCCAAAAGGTGTCCTACCCTAAAGAACCTGAATCTAATACTTAATATGTTCTATCTACTAAGTTGTAACTATAACTGCTAGTCTTCAATCCCATCAAAGACCTGAGAAGGAATATAATGGTACCTGAGAAATGGTAGATGGATGCAAGCAACTTTCGGGAATCTTGCGAGAGTAGACCGAGACAGCTGGCAGCCTGGACAATCACCTAATGTTTCTCAGCATTGTTGGTGCATTCAAATTGGCTACAAGCCTAAAGTATCTGACAGACCATTTTCAGAAGCAGGAATTCTGAAAGACCATCTTACCCTGTCTTGGCAGAGTACAGTGGTCGCTTTCCTTGTGACCCGCTTGTCCAGAAAGGATAGCATTGCATTTGTACTGTCAGCTGTCGAGGCAAGGGCAGTTCTTTGCCCAGTAGGCCATTTTGTGCCAAGAAGACAAACTTCCAAATGGAAATGTCTAGAAGCCCAACATTCTCTCGGGATCAAATTGGTGCAGCCAGGAGCAATTGTGTCTCGCATCAACAGAATTCTAAGTTATTTAAATGCCATATTCTCTAGGTCTATGAAGTGTTTGAAGATTACCTGTCCATCTGACCTATGTATCTGTAAATCTGTATAACCTGACTAACGTAACTATAGAGATAACAAGCATAGGTGACTATAAATCTACAAGTCTTATCTACTGAAATAACCTAAGGACTAAGGCTTCACGTAAACAAGGTAGACAGTCTATAAGCAAGTGTATGGTAAAGAACGATGACTTCAAAGTTGTGACAATACACAAGATGTTATAACAGAGGCAGGAGTGTATAGTATGATATACAATATGACAATAATCTTAAATATATATCAATATTTATAACAGAGGTAGGAGTATGTAGTGGGATATGCAATATGACAATAATCTTAAATATATATCAATATACCGAATATCCTAAACAGAAGTAGAACATACATAAAGTATGACAGATATAAATTTACATTTGTATCAATATACAAACATTTCAAATAAGAGTAGAAATATATGTACATTATACCAAGTATAGTTTTGTATTTGTATCAATATACAAATTATCTTAAACAGGAATATAAAAATAGTTTACATTTGTATCAACATATAAGAATCCATAACAGTGCAAATTACAGTGCAAATTATTTAAGGCTGCTATTTTACTAAATTTGTTTACTAGTATACACAATAATCTACCATAATGTCTTATACGTATCCATTCCATTTCTTCTTTTCCTTTTTTTTTTTTTGGGAGTACTGAGTTTAATATTTCCTTCCACCCCCAACCCTATAACCATCATCCATAACCCTGAGAATTATGAAACCTAAGGGAGAAGGGGCGTCATTTTCTTAGAATTGCTTCCTGCTGTTTAGGGGGTGATGTTATCTCTGTTGGGTACTGTGAGAAAGCGCAGATAGTTAAATTTCAGTTAGACTAACTGTAGATTCTGCAGCAAGTCTTAGAGTAATGGGTAAGATTGTCTGAAATTCTGGTAAGAAGTGTAGTATGATGATGATTACCATGGCATCATTCTGGATTGGGTAGAGTTGTTGTTGGGGCCCCATCTTCCTTCTGGAGACTTCTGAGATTGCTATTAGAAAAACCTATTTGTTATCAAAATGGAAGATTTGGATTTAAAGAGGACATAGCATGTAAAAAAGGATTCTGAGAAATCAAGAGTAAGCATGGAGAGAATTAGAATCTAGAAGACAATGGTCCCTTTTTATTGGTTTCCTTCTGTCCCACACCAGAGGGCTCTTCTGATATGGTACTGAAGAATCTCTCAAACTTTTCTTTTAGCAATGTGCTTGGGTTTAGAGAAGGAGTGAGCCAATTCCATCTCCAAAGCCAGCTTGGCTTATAATTGAATTGGGACCACAACTTTTCTATATTGATAGAGAGATAGATGTTAGACAGTGAGATTTTACCGTGTGTAGATTGGTACCAATAGATTCTTTCTTTCTGCTGTAAACATCCGGATATCCAAGGCCTTATGATTTTTGGAAGATGGGTATTTCCATTATCCTGGAAAGACAAAAACAGAACCCTACCCCAACCTTGATTGTTAAATTTTTCTTACAACTTGTAGAGATGTCACATTGGTGGATGATCTTTTACTTCACCTCATCAAGGGGTTTTTCCTGTTCAAATCGAATTTTTATTAATTTTGTTGGTATCCATAGCTTTTCTTCTCCTGCAGAAACAAAGGCAAAACCCCTTCCCCAACGTAGAACATATCCAGGTTTCCATTCTGAGGTCAGCACATCCTTGAAATAAACCGGTTGGTTTAGCTCGGGAGTTTTGTCTGTCGTCCAATGTCTCTCTGCAGCTGTTGTTCCTTTCTCATCAGCATTGAGAAAATTCAAGGTTAATAAAGCACTATGCAATCTATTTCTAGGAGTCATTGTTACCTGTTGCTGTTTATTTAGCATATCCTTTAAAGTTCGATTGGATCTTTCTATGACTGCTTGGCCTGTGGGATTGTGTGGTATACCTGTAACATGCTTTATATTGTAATAAGCAAAGAATTGTCTCATTTTATTGGAGACATATGCTGGAGCATTGTCTGTCTTAATTTGTACAGGTATCCCCATGATGGCCATAACTTCTAATAGGTGTGTAATCACAGAATCAGCCTTTTCAGAACTCATAGGAGTTGCCCATTGAAATCCTGAATAGGTGTCAATGGTATGATGTACATACTTTAATCTTCCAAATTCTGCAAAATGAAACACATCCATCTGCCAAATTTCATTTCTTTGTATACCTTTTGGATTGCTCCCTGCAGGTAATGGAAGTTGGTTATAGATGGAACAAGTAGGACATTTTTTCACAATATCCTTAGCCTGTTGCCAAGTGATGGAGAAATCCTTCTTCAAACCTTTGCTATTTGCATGGTATTTCTTATGAAATTCTGAAGCTTCTAGCACATTACCTATTAGTAACTGATCAATCTCATCATTACCTTGTGCTAGAGGTCCTGGCAGACCTGTATGGGATCTGATATGTGTTATATATATAGGATGTTCCCTTTTTCTGATGATTTCCTGCAATTGTATGAATAATGAAGTTAATTCTGTATTATCAGGAATAAATTCAGCAGTTTCAATATGTAAAACAACTCTCTCTGCATATTGAGAGTCAGTGACTATATTGAGGGGTTCTGTGAAGTCCATCAGTACCATAAGAATGGCATACAGTTCTGCCTTTTGTACAGAGCTGTATGGACTTTGTACCACTTTACTTAAGTCTCCTGATTTATATCCTGCTTTCCCTGATTTATTTGCATCAGTATAGAATGTGAGGACTCCAGAAATTGGCTTTTGTCGTACAATGTGAGGAAGGACCCATTCGGTTTTCTTTATAAATTCTATTCTCTTGCTTTTGGGATAGTGGTTGTTAATCTCTCCCAAAAAGTTACTGCAGGCTCTCTGCCAGTATTCATTATCTTTCCATAGTGATGAAATTTCTTCATTAGTTAAAGGTACTACAATTTCTGCTGGGTCCATTCCTGTCAACTGGCGAAGTCTTAGTTTACCTTTTTGAATCAAATCAGAGATCTTTTCTATATAAGTCTTTAATTTCTTATTTGGTTTACGTGGTAGGAATATCCATTCCAATATAATATCTTCCCTCTGCATCAAAATACCTGTTGGGGAATGTCTGGAGGGGAATATGACAAGAATACATTTAAGTTCTGGATCCACACGATCCACATGTGCTTCTCGAATTGTCTTTTCTACTAGAGCCAATTCCTTCTCAGCTTCGGCTGATAATTCTCTTGGACTATTTAATTCTTTGTCCCCTTCTAGAGTATTAGCCAAATTTCGTAGTCCATCTTTGGGTATTCCCATGATACCCAGTAAGTTGGAAATGCTTCCTAATAACTTTTGAAAATCATTAAGAGTCTTCAATCGATCTCTCCTTAGCTGTACCTTTTGGGGTCTAATTTTTTGTAGCTCTATCTTATATCCTAAGTAGTTAATAGAATCTCCTCTTTGTATTTTTTCAGGAGCAAGTTGCAGTCCCCAGTGAGGCAAAACTTTTTTTACTTCTTCAAACATGCTTTCTAATGTATCTAACTTTGGATCAGCTAATAGGATATCATCCATATAGTGATAAATTATGGATTGTGGAAACTTTACACGAATTATCTCCAATG
This sequence comes from Peromyscus eremicus, assembly GCF_949786415.1. Taxonomy (NCBI): domain Eukaryota; kingdom Metazoa; phylum Chordata; class Mammalia; order Rodentia; family Cricetidae; genus Peromyscus; species Peromyscus eremicus. The sequence continues at coordinate 39,434,539 of NC_081420.1, forward strand.
GTTTCTGCACAAAGTATTGGCACAAAGTAGGGCTGTTTAACATTCCCTGTGGGAGGACCTTCCATTGATATCTCTTGACTGGCTGAGAATTGTTATAATTAGGTACTGTGAAGGCAAATTTTTCTCTATCATTTTCTTGTAAGGGTATGGTAAAGAAACAGTCTTTTAAGTCAATAACTATTATAGGCCATTCTTTAGGTAGCAGAGAGGGCAAGGGCATCCCAGTCTGTAGGGAGCCCATTGGCTGAATTACTTTATTAATAGCTCTCAGATCTGTCAGCATTCTCCAATTACCAGACTTTTTTTTAATAACAAATACAGGAGAATTCCAAGGGCTGGTAGATTCTTCAATGTGTTGAGCATTTAACTGCTCTTGAACCAGCTGTTCTAAAGCTTGTAGCTTCTCTTTTGTCAAAGGCCATTGTCCAACCCAGACAGGTTTATTAGTTAGCCATTTTAAAGGTAAGGCAGTTGGTACTTCTGAGAGTTCAACAGCAGTTGTGCTCTGTTTGTGAACAGCCTGAATGGTTGGTGCCTGATTTTTATAGCATGCGATGATATTATTCCTAGAAACATGCATTGGTCTGTATTCTTTTTCTGAAAGTGTAGGAATTTTAATCTGGGTATTCCACTGTTGTAACAGATCTCGGCCCCAAAGATTTACTGCTACATTTGCTACATATGGCTTCAGTCTTCCTCTCTGTCCTTCTGGCCCTATGCATTCAACCCATCTCGAACTCTGTTTTATCTGAGATAGGGTGCCAATCCCTAAAAGTTGGACATCTACCTCTTGAAGAGGCCAATTCGGATGCCATGATTTTGGTGTAATTATAGTCACATCTGCACCTGTGTCTACCAGTCCCTCCATAACCAGACCATTAATTCGAATTCTAAGCTTTGGTCTTTGACCATTTATGGAAGTCTGCCAAAATATTTGTTTTATAGTGTTCTTTGTAAACTGTGATCCATCCATCAGAGCTGTTTTATCATCCATTGCAGTATCGGTTTTTACATTAGGCAGTGGTTTATTCAGTTGTCCTGGAGAGGAATTTCTTCCACAGTGGCTGGGAATGTTCGTACTACATTTGATTTGGGGGCCTGCAAGAGGCCCCCTGAGGCGTTTCCCGCCAGTAAAGGGTTACCTCGTATATCTATTTTTGATCTGCACTCACTGGTCCAATGTCGGCCTTTGCCACACCTTCTACATAATCCGGGAGGTGGTTGGGGTCTCCTGTTTAGGCTATTCCTAAAAGGAGTATTATTCCTAGGAGTACCCCATGTACAGTTTTTACTTATATGACCTGGTGTACCACATTTAAAACATTTGGTAACACGGGGCCTTCTTTCACCTCTGGGATTTGTCTCTCCTATCCAAGCCTCATTACTGTAATTACGAGACTCAACACCATTAGTATACTGAATCCATTCTTCCAAAGGAGCTGATCTGATCTTTAATGGTGTAAGTATTCTTCTGCATTCTGCATTAGCATTGTCGAATGCCAAGGACTCAGTTAATACTTTTCTTAATTCTTTATCTGATACAGCTCTTGTTATAGCTGTGTTCAGTCTTTGTAAAAAATCAGTGAAGGGTTCATGCGGTCCCTGAAATATCTTTGTGTATACCTCAGTTGGTTTTCCAGGTTCTGGAATTTTTTCCCAAGCATTTAGAGCTGCTGTACGGCATAGGGATATTGTATGTTCATCATAAATGGCTTGTACATTCCTGTCAGCAAAACATCCCTCACCAAGTATTTGATCTTGGGAGATCACAAAACCTCTGAGTTTACCTTGTTGTTCTAAATTTTTTGCCTCTTCTCTCAACCAGCTTTTCCACTGTAGCTGCTGACTATATTCTAGAACAGCTGAAATCAACTGATGCCAGTCATCTGGGATGATTCTATGTGAGGTAGACCATGAATTTAACAATTGTTTTACGTATGTGGAGTGTATCCCATACGTAACTACTGCTTCCTTTATATTTTTAAAGTCCCTTGTTGAAATTGGTTGTAATGTATATGTATTATATGGCTCAGGGTGTGTGTCATCCGCTGGCTTCTCCTGGATGATAACAGGATAAGCCATTGTGTGAGAGCCATTTGGAGATGTTACAACCTCTATGGTCTTGCCCTTCTGCTTATTAGGTCCCTTGTCATGTTTACTGAGAGTTTCTTCTAAGGCCTGCAAACGAGCACCTAGGGTCTGTTCTAGGGAGTGAACCTCCTCTCTGGCAAGGGACTCCAGATTTCTCATGGAATCATAGAAGTTTTTATGTTCCTCAGAAACACATGATTCCATGGACCTTATCTTATCAATTAATGATAATCTTTCTTCCTTATATAGTGTCTGGAGAGTTAGTGTTCTATCCATTAAATATTCACATTTATTATCAATAAGATCAATTTTTGGTACAAGCCTGTTTTGTAAATCCTGATTAGCAGATTCCAGAGAAAGAATCTTTTTCTCTAAGGTCTCATTGCTATCCATTAAAGCAGATTCCAGAGATAGAATCTTTTTCTGTAAGCCATCATTGTTAGTTTTGAAAGCCTGTAAATCCTGATTAGCAGATTCCAGAGAAAGAATATTTTTCTCTATGGTCTCATTGCTATCCATTAAAGCAGATTCCAGAGATAGAATCTTTTTCTGTAAGCCATCATTGTTAGTTTTGAAAGCCTGTAAATCCTGGTTAGCAGATTCCAGAGAGAGAATCTTTTTCTGTAAGCCTTCATTGCTCTCACTTAAAGCCTGTATCAGTCCCAATAATAACTCATCTTTGTTCTTGTTTTTAAACCAGTGTTTGAACACTGTGTGAATTATTACGATGAATGCCAAAATGGTACAGGCCAAATATGCCTTAGGAAGGTCGTATATTTCCAGGAAGATGTCATTCATCATACAGGCAAAAAGGTTTTCAAATTCTTGTGAGGTAATGTTGTCAGCCATATTACCAGAATTACTCAAAATTTGTCAGTCAATTTTAAGGTGTAAAATTATCAGGTACTTTTACTTACCTTTCGTGGTTTTGGGGGGTGTAGTAGCACTTTTCAGCCAGCAGGTGGCGATGGTACAGCTCCAAAGCAGGGCCTGCTGGTGATCTTGGCTGACTGCAGCTCGCTGGAGTCAAGATGGCGGGAGCCGGAGCTGGCGCCGGCACGGAGGAAGCTGGGGAGTGCCTCTTTTGCTGGTCTGGGGCTAAGCTAGGGAGCTGAGACCGGACCAGCTGCTCCCTTTTTCGGGAATGGAACCGTGTAGGTGTTCCCTGGTTATATGGAACTTTGCAGGCGGGTTTAGGTACCCGCTAGCCGGGGAGGAGGCTGAGGGCAGGAGCCACCCAGGCTTTTGGGATTTGCCCCACGTGAGCGCCAGATATTGGTGAAATTATTTAGGCCACTCCACGTAGTTAAAAGGAGATTTATTTAATGGCGTAACTTACAAATTAAGGGATAGGTAGGTCGCGGGGTCTGGGGAAGGTGTATCACAGTCCAGCGGTGTTCTCTGGAGCTCTCCTCTGTCTACCTCCACCATCCAGCGTCCTGGAACCAAGCGAGCGTTCGCCGATCCGGATCTCGGGTCCCCAGGCGCCTCCCTTGGCCCCGCCTTGTAGGCGTGACAGTTGCCGAAGTCTCAATGGGGGTTGGAACTTCCAGAACAAAGCTGGAATGGCTACCCACTACAGGAGTGAAGCTGAGGACATGGTGTTAAGTGAGGTGAACCAGCCACCGAGGGACGAATTCCACAGGACTTCATTTACAGTGTGGAATCTGAGTGTTCATCTGGCATCAGCAGGGTAGGGTGGGGTCACCAAGGGCTGGGGATGAGGAGGTCAGCCACCTTAGTTACCTTGATTTAGCTAGTCCATGACAGAAGTACATACAACGAGTGCCGTCATAAATCCATTTACTCAGCAAGTTTTTAATGTATGTCTGGAAACTAGAAAATCACAATAGCATAGGGGGTTTCCGTAGTGTAGTGGTCATCACGCTCGCCTAACACGCGAGAGGTCCCCGGTTCGAAACCGGGCGGAAACAGCGTTACTTTTTCTCACTCTTCCCTTAGCTCACTCCCTACACTTTTCAGCCCGTAGGACCTACGAATCTCGACTCTGCGATTTGGGCCTTGACTCTTACGCTATACAGAGGATACAGCAGGCAACTTGGTGAGGACCAGCGGAGCCACAGGACACACAAGAAAGTACAAGAAAAAGCAGACGACAGCGGGGGATTAGCTCAAATGGTAGAGCGCTCGCTTAGCATGCGAGAGGTAGTGGGGTCGATGCCCACATCCTCCAACTCTTATGCTACCTCTGAAACCACATCTCTATTGAGATGCTCCTCCTCTGTCATTGTCACAGCATTGGAAATGTGCTCAACTTCACTAATTTGAGGACTGAAAATTAACCTCACACCTAGAAACTTCAGCGCTCCCTGGAGCACAGAGTCACCTAGGAGTTTCTCTCACCCAAATCGTTATTCTGTGCATTTTACAAATGTTTGGTAAGCCTCTTTATTACTTCACTCGCCAGACACTGAGTCAGAACCTCTTCTGTGCCACCAGGCTCAGGATTTCCCCTTAAATCAGGCCGTGCTGGAAGTTCTCCGCCGGCCTCTCTGCAATCTTCCTCTTCCTCGTCTATCTCCGCCCACTCAAGCTCGTTGGTGGAGGACTGTTCTGCGCCTCACTGGAGCTACCCAGAGCCACAGTCACCCACAGCGTCGCATGGACAAACTCTGCCTGCGTGGAACCCTCTCTACTACTCTCCATTTTCCATTTCTAAGCTCTGTTAAAAAATTAAATTAAAAAAGGTGTAAATTCTTTGCTAACTCGTCGCTGTGACCTTTTGCTTCACCTGTCCGGGTTCTCTCAAAAGGTCTCCAATGTTCTCCTCGAGGTGTCTCCAGGTGATCAGGCTCTTCCATCCTCCTTCCCTCCCAGTGTTTTACACGTGCACGACTCCCGCGCGGTGCACGCTGCGTCTCCACGCGGGAATTCCTGCACCCGCGCTTCTCCTTCGCCTGAGCTCTCTCCCCCTGGAGCGCCGCCCAAGCCACATTTATTAACTTTCCGGGGCCATGTCGCCTCTGCACTATGGCTTTTCTCTTCGGTTTGCTTGCATTCCTTACGGTTCTCTCTGTTAATGTGGATCTGCAACTTCCGGATGACACTTCAGCAAGAACACACAATGTCCGTCTTGAATTGGAAAGTGACAAAAACACCATCAAGGCGCGTTTCCGTAGTGTAGTGGTTATCACGCTCGCCTCACACGCGAGAGGTCCTCGGTTCGAAACCGGGCGGAAACAGCAGTTGGGGTTTTTTTTTTTTTTTCTCTTTTTTTCCTACCCTTCTCTTAAGTTCTCAAATTTTTCAATGGATCATGCGTCCATCTTTCTGGATGAGTCCTAAGGGAACACGTTCCCCATCCTCTCTAACAACAAGCAAAGGAAGCCTCACCGCCCAAGGAAACCAGCGATTTGTTGCCTCTCCACACTTCTCCAGTCCTCTTTCTCCTAGAGCAGTGGTTCTCAACCTCCCTAATGCTCGGACCCTTTAATACAGTAGCTCATATTGTGGTCACTCCAACCATAAAATTATTTTCGTTGCTAATTCATAGCTGTAATTTTGCTTCTCTTATGAATCAAAATGTAAATATCTGTGTTTTCCGTTTGTTTTAGGAGACCCCTGTGAAAGGGTCGGTCGAACATACTCCTAAACGGTCTCGACCCAGAGGCTGAGAACCACTTTCTTAGCGAAATGGCACAGTCATAATAAGTTCCTGTCCTGAACAGCTTTTGAGCAGATTGCCAATGAGTCTCGGCTCTGCGTTCTGAGACTGGACAGTCCTGCGATCCCGGGGAACAGCGGGCCGACTGCAAATAAAAGGGACCGGAAGGTCCAGGGCGTTGAGGGAGTCTTAGCTGAAGTGCTATAGTGCTCGATTAGCGTGGAGGAAGAACTGCCCATATCCTCCAGCCGGTTTGTTACTTTTGAATCTGTCTGTACGTTTATTTGTTCCTTACTCCTTCTGTCTTAGGGTTTCTATTGCTGTGAGGAAACGCCATCACCAAAAAGCAAGTTGGGGAGGAAAGGGTTTATTCAGCTTATACTTCCATGTTGCTGTTCATCACCAACGGAGTCAGGATAGAACTTAAACAGGGCAGGAACCTGGACGCAGGAGCTGATGGAGAGGCCATGGAGGGATGCTGCTTACTGGCTTGCTTGCTCTGGCTGGTTCAGCCTGCTTTGTTATAGAAACCAGGACCAGGAGCCAAGGGATGGCACCACCAACCACGGATTGGGCCCTCTCCCATTGATTACCAATTGAGAGAATGCCTTGCAGTTGGATCTCATGGAGGCATTTCCTCAACTGAGGCTCCTTCCTCCATGATGACTGTAGCTTGTGTCAAATTGACACACAACCAGCCAGGACACCTTCCTGTACCATTAACTGTCCTCTCATCCACAGCTTTTTTCCTGGTTTGATTTCTTTCTTTGCAGTTCTGTTTGTTAATGTAGATATGTAACTTCTGGATGGCACCTTAGCAAGGAGACTGTAATTGTCTTGGATAGTAGAGCGACAAATTGGCTTCATAGGGTGTTTCTGTAGTATAGTGGTTATCACACCTGCTTCACATGTGAGAGGTCCCTGGAACTGGGAAGGCTCCCACCTGGTATTGAAAAACAACCACTGAACCCGTGAAGAAGACCTCTGCCTTGCAGCTGCAACACCCTCCATGGACAGTCTTGAATCCATTGAACCCATATATCCTGGATGGACCATCTCTAACCTGGACATTCTCAGTGGGCCACCCAGATTCAGGACTAGCATCCTTCTGGTACCGAATCTGAAATATGAGATCACATAGTTGTTCCTTCTTGGAAGAATGAGGCCTCAGGGGTGCTTGCCTGGGCCAGCAGTAGAAGGTTCTGCCCCATCAACAGTGCCTCTCAGCTGAGGGCCATGTCCTAGGCCCTAAAGCAGGGGATCAAGGCCAGTGACCCTTGGGCTACACCTCGGGGACAGGAAGAAGCTCCAGGTTTGGTTTCAGAGACACAATCTGCAGATTTCCCTCTGCACCTCCGTTCCTCACGTGAGAAATCTTCCGACCTATATAAGTAAGAAAACAGTGTCTGGACACAGGGCTCATTTGCATGCTCCTCTGCTTGGTGATGTGCTGGCACACACTCAGTCCAGTTTAGGAAAGGACCTGCTGACATTGGATCTGGAGCGGAACAATTTTCTCTCTTTCCTCCAGAAGCTGAGATGGCAAACACATACTCAGTTGTTCTTTCCCCACAGGAGAATTTCCTCCTGTAGCCTAGACCTGAATGCCAACCTGGTCTGGAACCTCCTTGGCAGATCCAAGAGTGATAAAGCTCCAGCCCAGCTCTGGGGCAGGAGACTATTTATTAATAGGAGCCCAGTCTACTTTCAAGGCTGTGGAGGTTGGGAGATTAGAAATTTGGTGTGTTAATAGGTGAGTTACTATGGAGACCAGGCAGTGAATGGTGAGTTGGGGCAGTGAAAGAACTCATTATTACACACTCAATCTGTTTCCCAATTCAGGCCTTGCCACCTTCAACTCTGAGACCCTGAGAAAAATACTCAATTTCCCTGAGCCTTCATTGCATCGGGAAAGGGCAGATTTGGACAAGTCCCTTTGTTGCCAAAATTCAACTGAACTACTTGGATTAAACTTGACACATCTTTTAGAGTAGGTAAGGGCATGTGGAATTGAAAACACAGGATATTTTGTGATTGTGTTAATCAGGGTTCTCTAGAGTAACAGAACTTAGAGAATGAATCTATCTATCTATCTATTTATCTATCTACCTACTTATCTAAAGAGGAGATATTAGAATGTATATAAATAAAATATGTATATTAAAATTACATATAAATAAAGGGGGTTTATTAGATTGACTTACAGTCAGTATTCCAGATAATTCAGCTGTAGATGCCAAGAATCCAGTAGCTGAGTCCACAGGACTGGATGTTTCATCTGGTCATCAGTAGAGGCTGGAATGCCTGACACTTAGACTCTAATGCCAGTGAAAAAAATGGACTTGCTTGGAAGTAAGAGCAAGAAAGTAAAGAGCAAAACTTCCATTTTCCAAGTCCTTTATAGATCACAAGCTGTGGCCCAGGTTAGAGGTGGATTTTCTCACCTTGAAAGATCTGAATTAAAGGTGTGTCTTCCTACCTTAAAGGCAGGATCAGAAGTCCACTTCAAATGATCAAACGAAGCAAAATACTCACAGGTTGGCCCAGCCATTTTCGGGTTTAGTTAATTCTGGATGTAGTCAAGCTGACAACTGAGAATAGCCACTACATGTAGACACAGACGGAAGCAGAAGATACAACAGAGTTGAATGGACAGAGAGAACACCCATCAGTTCCACTTCCCTGCTCTTCAGTGAACGGAGAAGCTCCTGTGTTACTTTTCAACAAAGGAGAGCAGGAAGGAAAGACTTCTGAGGGAAGAGAATGCCAGAGCAGTGGAACAAGAGAGAGGCAAAGGACAGCTGTAACTCTCCTGCTCCCTCAGCTCACAGGGTCTTGTTCAGATGAACCCAGAGGGGTGTGGACCCCATCATTCTGTGTATGAGATGCTTCAGAATCAGCACTAGCTGAGATGATGTCATTCATAGTGATGCTATGGTCTTTAAAAGCTGCAGGTGGATGCAGGGTGCTTGGAGACTAAGACTCAACAATTCCAATGTGGAGCTGCAGATGGGCAGGGCTATCTGAGGACAACTGCAGTCTGTCAGTCTCCTCACCAGAAGACCCTGAAGTCCAACCTGCGCAGAAGGAGGCCTCCTTCTCTACCCAGGGTCTATTAGGTGCTTGTGTCGCAGGTTGACGGTGGGTGACAAGGAAGGACTAGAGAGAATTCCAAGTCACATCTGAAAAAATAGAATCACAACTGCTGACGGTGATCATATTGACATCAATTCCTGGTTGTTTGATGAGATGCATAGTGAAGAGATTCAGGCTACACTGGACAGTGCAAGTACGTATTAAGTCTTCATTCTATTGTGTGACGGAGGAAGCAGTCTCAACAAGATGTAACCTGTTCCTGGGCATTGAGGTTTCCCTTGGTGTCATTAGATGTCTAGTTAGGGCATTGTCTTCCTTATTATTCGTGACCCTGTTTAGATTCCTTTCATGTATGAATATATTTTAGGAAGCGTCTACAGCAGTAGGTTTCCATACGGTTGTTCAAATGGCCTCTGCTGTTAGTTGTCCCTCCCCATACCCCCTCCTCTGCCCTTCCTTATCTTCCATCCAGTTACCTCGTTGATCTTCCTATTCTAGTTTCCTCTTGTCCCTCCCTAACACTGCATTCTATTTCCCCTTCCTTGGGAGATCTTCCCATCTGCCGTAGTCCTATACTAGATACCTAATCTCTGTGGTTATTCAGAATCTGGTTATTGTAGCAAACATATCAAAAGCTTAAAAGCAACATCCATATATAAAAGAAAACATACAGTATTTGTCTTTTGCATCTAGGTTAACTCACTCAGGATTATTTTTTTTCTACCTCTGTCCATTTAGCTGAAAATGACAGAATATTACTTCTCTTGACAACTGAATAATATGCCATTGTATAAACACGCCACATTCTCATTATTCCTTCACCAGTTAATGGACATCTAGGCTGTTTCTAATTTCTGGATATTATGAATAAAGCAGCAATGAACTTGGATGAGCAAATGTGTCTGTAGTGGGATGTAGAGTCCTTTGGGTGTATGCCCCAGAGTGATATAACTGGATCTTATTAGCTTGTTTGTTTTTTTGAGACAGGGTCTCTCTGCATAGCCCTGGCTGTCAAGAAACTCACTCTGTAGACCACAATACTGCCCTCAAACTCACAGAGCTCTGCCTGCCTCTGCCTCCCAAGTACTGGGATTAGGGCATATGCCACCATGCCAGTTTTAGGTAGTTTGAGGCAGATGGATTCCCAACTTCCTGAGGAACCACCACACCAATTTCCATAGCGGCTGTACAGGTTAGGACTCCCACTAGCAGTGAGTAAGTGTTTCAGCATGTGATGTTGTTTGCTTTATTGTTCTTGGCCATTCTGACTGGGGAAAGATGAAATCTCAACGTAGTTTTCATTTGCATTTCCCTGAAGGCTAAGGACGTTGTGTATATTTTTGTTTCTCAGCCATTTGTATTTCAACTTTTGAGAGCTCTCTGCTTAGTACTGTAGCCCATTTTTAATTGTCTTGTTCTCTTGATGTTCAATTGTTTAGTTCTTAATATGTACTAGATAGTAACCCTCTATTAGATGTATAATTTGTAAAGAAATTTCCCCACCCTGTAGCCTGCTGTCTTGTCCCAGTGATGGTATCCTTTGCTGTACAGAGGGTTTTAACTTCATGACCTTAGTGCCTGTGCTATCAGTGTCTTGTTCAGAAAGTCCCTTCCTGTGCCAGTGAGTTCAAACCTATTCCCTACTTTTTCTTCTATTAGATTCAGTATATGTGGTCTTATGTTGACATTCTTTGTCCATTTGGAGCTGACTTTTGTGCAGAATGATAGACATGGGTTTATTTTCATTTTTGTATATGCAGATATCCAGTTTGCCCAGCACCATTTGTTGGAGATGCTCTCTTTGCTTCGGGTTGTATTTTTGGCTTCTTTCTCAACAATCAGTTGTGCATAGGTGTGTGAACTATTGAGTGCGCCTTCAAATCTATTCCATTGATCAACATGTCTGGTTTTATGCCGATACCAGGCTGTTATTATTACTATCCCTCCACAAAAAACTTGAAATCTGGGATACCTTCAGCAGTTCTTTTATCATTCAGGATTGTTTTAGATATCCTGACTTATATCCCATAGAAAGCTATTTTTTTTTTATTCCTGTGAAGAACTGTGTTGGAATTTTGATGGGGATTACATTGGATCTGTAAGTTGCTTTTGACAAGATGCCCAATTTCACAGTATTAATCCTACCACTCCATGGGCATGGGAGGTCTTTCCATCTTTTAGTGTCTTCTTCAATCTCTTTCTTCAATATCTGAAAGTTGTTAATTACACATCTTTCACTTCCTTAGTTACAGTTATCCTGGGATGTTTTCTGGGATACTGTGACAGGTATAGTCTTTCTGTATTCCTTCTCCATTTGTTTGTCATTTTTGTTATATGATGGCTGCTGATTTTTATTTGCTAAAGTGTATCCTACTACTTTGCTGAAAGTGTTTATCAGTTATAAAAGTTTCCTGGTGCAATCTTTAGGGTCTTTTATGTATAAAATCATGTCATCTACAAATAAAGATGCTTTGACTTCTTCCTCTCCTGTTTGTATCCCCATGGTCTCCTTCAGTTTTCTTAATGTTCTCATGACACTTCAAATACTGTATTGAATAGAGATGGAAAAAGTAGACATCCTTGCTTTCTCCCTGATATTAGTGGAAATGCGTTGAGTTTCTCTTTGTTTTGGTTATGTTGGCTTTGGATTTACTGTAAATTGCCATTATCATATCCTTTTTGCATCCTAGTCTCTCCAGGACTTTTACCATGAAGGGTATTGGATATTGTGAAAGGCCCTTTATACATCTAATGAGACGATGGTATTTCTATTCTTTCAGTCTGTTTATGTGGTGGAATATGTTTATTGATTTAAATATATTGAACCAGCCCTGCATTTCTGGGATAAAGCCTTTTTGATCTTGGTAGATATCTTGTTTCTATTGATGTGAAGAGACATCATGACCAGGATAACTCCTATAAACGAAAACATTTAATTGCAGTGGCTCACTCACAGTTCAGAGGTTCAGTCCATCATCACCATGCTAGGACATGGCAGCGTGCAGACAGACACGGTGCTGGAGAAGCAGTAAGTCCTACATCTTGAATGCAACAGGAAGCAGACTTAGTATCACACTGTGCAAAGCTTGAGCAAAAGAGACCTCAAAGCCCACCCCCACAGTGACACACTTCATCCTACAAGGTCATACCTACTTCAACAAGGCCACACCTCCTAATAGTGCCACTCCCTTTGGGGGCCATGTTCTTTTAAACCACCACAGTAGATAATCTTTTTGCTATGTTCTTGGATTCTGTTTGCAAGTATTTTATTGAGAATTTTTACATCTATGTTCATAAGTGATATTGGTCTATAATTTTTTGTTGGGTCTTTTGTTTGGTTTTGGTATCAGGATAATGGCAGCTTTAAAAAAGAATTAGAAAATGTTCCTTCAGTTACTATTTTGTGGAATGATTTGAGGATTATTGTTGTTCATTCTTCTTTGAATGTCTGGTAGAATTCTGCACAAGAATCTCTCTGGCCCTGGTTTTGTTTTTGTTGTTTTGTTTGGCTTAGGGACTTCTATTTGACCGGAAGGTATAGGCATGTTTAAATTCATCTTGACTTAACTTTGATAGGTCATACATATCAAGAAATTCTTCCATTTCTTGTAAGTTTTCCAATTTGGTGAAATATAGATTTTTTAGAAGTATGTCCTTATGATTCTCTGCATTTCCTCAGTGTCTGCTGTAATATCCCCTTCTCATATCTACTTTTTAAAATATGGATCTTCTCCTTGTACTTTAATTTGACTAAAAGTTTGTCAATTGTGTTAATTTTCTCAAAGAACTAATTCATTTCACTGAATGTTTGAATTGTGTTTTATGTTTGTTTCATTGATCTCTTCCTGCAGTGGATTATTTCCTGTCATCTACTCTGATGGGGTGGTGTTCCTCCCTGTCATTGTCTAGAGCTTTCCTGACAACCCTGTGTCACTAAGTTACCATGGTGAGGTCTCTCAGGTCTTCTGATGTGGTCATTTAGTGCTGTGAAGTGGCCTCGTAGAACTGCCTTCCTTGTGTCCAATAGGTGTGGGTGTGTTGTGTTTTTATTTTCATTCAGTTTAAGAGGGCTTTAATTTGTTTTCCACCATTTTTCATTCAGTAGTGAGTTGTTCAGTTTCCATGAGTTTGTATACTTTCTGCTGCTGTTGGTATCCAACTTTAACCCCTTGTGATCAGGTAGGAGGCAGAGAGTTTTTTCAGTTGTCTTATATCTGTGGAGACTTGCTTTGTGTCCTAGATTGTGGCCAATTTTGGAGCAAGTCACAAGAGTTGTTGAAAAGAAAGTGTATCCTTTAGTGATTAGTTGGAATGCTCTGTAGATGTCTGCAAGTCCATTTGACTTACGATGTTATTTAACTCCAACATTTCTCTGGTTTTTGTCTGGATGACATGTCTATTGAGGAAAGTGGGGAATGGAGGTCACCCACTGCCACTGTGTGACAATAAATATGTGGTTTTGCCTGTAGTAATATTTCCTTATGAACTTGAGTACCCTTTTGTTTGGTGCATAACTGTTTATAATTGCAATATCCTTTTGGTGGGTGTTCCTTCAAAGAGTGTGTAGTGGATACTGACAGCTTTTTGGAGGTGTAGCTCCAAGATTGCCACCAGGGTATGCAAAAAAAATCCACAAATGTGCCAGGGCTAGACTTTTTCTATCTGAGGGGTATTTTTTTTTTCTTTTTTCTTCAAGACAAGGTTTCTCTGTATAACAGCCCTAGCTGTCCTAACTCACTTTGTTGACCAGACTGGCCTGGAACTCACAGAGATCCTCATGCTTTTGCTTCCCAAGTGCTGGGATTAAAGGCATGCCCCTCTCCCCTAACTCCCCCCCCCCCAAGCTATCTGAGGAGTATTAAAAAAGGAAACACACGGATTATGATGGTAACTTTCTCTTTTACTTCATCTTAAAAAATCAGTCTTCAACATAGTTACACATCTTTCCATATTGCTACATCGCTCTCCTCAACAGCTACATCTCTCTTCCACATATCTCTCTTCTATACATATTTCTTCTCTCTGCTCTGTTACAATCCTTCACAAATAATTTGCATTTCTCTTCTACATCATTCTCTCACTCACTCACCTGCACACTCACCTCTTCACACACATTTCTGCCCTACATACACATCTCTGTCTTTTTACATTTTTCACACTTCTCTCCCTACACACTATCTCCCCATACTTCTCCCTCTGCACATTCAGCCACATCCCTCTTTCAACACACACACACACACACACACACACACACACACACACACACACACCTCAACAGCCAAACTCTAGACAATTATGTTACATATACAGGGTCTGACCCATTCTCATAATGCATGATATGTCACACAGTTTCTCTCAGGCTAGGGAGGTCATACTGATCGGATATGGCGATTAATGCTTGTCCATGCATGTAGCCTGAGTAGTTAATGTTCTCAGACAGAGAGTGACATTGAAATTTAGGACTTAAACAATAAGTCTGCAGGGGGTTATGTCTTCCAAAAGTGCTTCATGCCTAATCTTTTTTGTTTTGTTTTGTTTTGTTTTTTTTTTTTTTTTTTTTTTTTTTTTTTTTTTTTGTTCTTTCGAGACAGGGTTTCTCTGCGTAGCTTTGTGCCTTTCCTGGAACTTGCTTTGTAGACCAGGCTGGCCTCGAACTCATAGAGATCCACCTGCCTCTGCCTCTCAACCTAATCTTGGTTTAACAAACACCGGGAACTGGTCCTTGTGTATTCTCTGCAGGGGCAGCTAGTCTGTTTTGAATTTGTTCTGAGGTGTTAGCTAAATGTATAAAAGGCTGTCTTTGTAGCTGAGAATTTTCCTATGCCAGTTTGAGTATGAAAAATATTGTAATATTATTTCTATTCATTAGAATTATATAGCTTAAGTAGAAATCATCTTCCTGACCATCCACAACTATAAGTATGCCCAATAGATGGAATATATACATGAGATAAACACACAAGCAGTGGGAAAACACCCATAGCAGTTTTTAGAGAAGAAATGTAGTGGCACATGAGAAAAACTATAGACAGAAACAACCGGTCATTGACAGTCGGTGATCCCACGGTCTTTGCCAAGTGGGGCTCCCCATCAGAGTTAGTCATCTGGTAGGTGGAACTGTTGAAAACTAATTGTCACCTGCTGTACACTCCCATGGCCTCCTACAAGTGTCTTTACCTATCTCTTCTGGTCAGTTTGATTAGAAGTTTATTCTGTCTGATATTAAGAGAAGTACACCTGCTTGATTCTTGGGTCCATGTGCTTGGAATTCCTCTTTCCATCCTTTTCACTCACAGGTGATGCGTATCCTTGTTGATGAGATTTGTTTATTGGATTCAGCAGAAAGTTGGATTCTGTTTTCTCATCTAATTTGTCAGTCAATGAACAGTGTTTACTGATTTTTGGTCTCTTGTTGTCAGGAGGTGGGTCCCCCTACACCCCCCCCCCTTTTGATGTACTGTTGTGGGATTATTTTTTCCTTGTAGAAGAATTTCTAAATGGTCTTATTAAATAAAAAATGGGAGCCAATTATAGGGGTGAAAGCCTTAGAGATCAGGGAAGTAGTGACAGCCACCAACCACCTTACCTCACAGCTCTGCAGCTTCCAAATGTGAGCTACTTCCTGTGTACCCAAGCCTTCATTGCCTTGCTGTTCTGCCCTCTCATTGGCTCTTAGCTCAGCTACCTCACTTCCTTGTCACTGTCTGTACAGACCTCCAGGTCTCTATGGTTGGTACTGGGAATAAAGGTGCATCTCACCATGCTTGGCTCTGTTCCCTAGTGTGTCCTTGAACACACAGAGCCCCTGTCTGCTAAGTGATCGGATTAAGGGTGGGTGCTGCCTGACTTTGTTTACTTAAAATGGCTGGCCTTTTCCCCCTGATCTCCAGGCAAGCTTTATTTATCAAAGCACAAATAAAATATCATCACATTTCAGCACAAATAAAAAATGACTACACCTTGTGTCTTTTGGGATGTGGCTAATCTCCTCAGACTGAAGTTTTCCTTCTAATGTTTTCTGTAGAACTGATTGGTAGGTAGAGATTACTTAAATTTGGTTTTGTCATGGAATGTTTCTTTCCCTGCTGATTGTGATTGATAGTTTTGCTGAGTATAGTAGTCTGGGCTGACACCTGTCATCTCCTTGGTTGTGGAACGTCTGTCCAGGCCTCACTGGTTTTCAAAGTGTCCCTTGAGAAGTTAGGTGTTATTCCAATATGCATGTCTTTACAAGAATTTTTAAGACTTTTATAAGACTTTAAAATGTCTTTGTAAGACTTATACAGATATGACTTTATGACTGATCTTTTTCTCTTTCAACTTCAATGTTGTTTTTTTGTTCTGTATATTTGGTGTTTTGATTATCATGTGTTATGGGGAATTTCTTTTCTGGTCCTATCTATTTGTTGTTCAGTGTGCTTCTTGTGACTGGACAGGCACCTCTTTCTTTAGATTGGGTAAATTTTCTTCTACGATTGTGCTAAAAATATTTTTGCCCCAGTGGTGGTGGCTCATGCCTTTAATCTCAGTGGTGGGTTGAGGGGCAAAAGAAGGCAAATCTCTGTGAGTTCTATGCCAGTCTGGTCTAAAAACGGAGTTCAGGACAGCCAGAGCTACACAGAGAAAGCCTGTCTCAAAAACAAATATGTAGATGTAACCAACCTTCTTATTAAATAAGAAACACAGAACCAATGCAAAGAAGAAAGCCAAGAGGTCAGAGCTAAGAGCTAAAACCTTACCCTTCCTCCTGCAGTGGTCCTACCTCTCCGAACTAAACCCTGTGTTAATGTCTTTATATAGTGTTCCTGTTCTGCCTTCTCATTGGTTGTAAACCCAACCACATGACGCCTCGTCACGGCCTGTCTGTATAGGCCTTCAGGTTTTCCTTGCTTGGTATTGAGATTAAAGGCATGTGTGTCCAATAATGGCTGTATCCCTGAACACACAGAGACTTACCCAGCTCTGCATACCAAGTGCTGGGATTTCAAGTGTACGCCACCACTGCCCTGCTTTCCTATGGCTTGCTAATAGCTCTGACCCCCGGGCAACTTTATTTATTAACATACTAATAACATTTTAATACAAATAAAATATCACCATACAAACAAACAAACAAAAAACAAAAAACAAAAACAAAAACTTTTTTTCTCAACATTGATCAGATTTTCTAGATGTTTTGTACTTGGTATTATTTATTTGTTTATTTATAATTTTTTTATTTAATTTTTTTTTTCATTTTACATACTAACCTCTGTTCCCCCTCCCTCCACTTGTCCTGCTTCCCCCATCCCCTCATCATAAGGGGTAAGGCCCTCCTGGGTAGTCAACACAGGCTGGCATACCAAGATAGGGTCAGACAAAACCCCTCCCACTTACATCACAGCTGAGTAAGGCATCCCACCATAGGGAATGGGCTCTAAAAAGCCAGTCCGTGTACCCGGGATAATTCCTGGTCCTATTGTCAGGGGTCCCACAAACAGCCACGCTACTGTCGGCCTAGTGCAGTCCCATGCAGGCTCCCCAGCTGCCACTCCAGAGTCCGCCAGTTCCCACTAGCTTGGGTCAGCTGTGTCTGTGATTTTCCCCATCATGATCTGGACCCCCATTGCTCCCATAATCCCTCAGTCAACTGAATTCCAGGAGCTTGGCCAAGTGCTTGGCTGTGGGTCTCTGCATCTGCTTCCATCAGTCACTGGATGTAGGTTCTAGGATGACAATTAGGGTAGACATGAATTTACTTTTGTACTTTTAATTGTTTCCAGATTTAACATTTTCCTTCACTGAGCTATTTATTTATCCTATCTTGTCCTCACATTCTTTCTTCAATGTCTCATCATCCTCTAATGAGGCTTAGTTTAAGGTTTTTGTTTGACACCCTAAAGTTTTAATCTCCAGTTTGGGTTCAGTTTGGGTTTTCTTCAATGATTCCCTTTCTATGTTCAGGTCTGGAAAGGTTTTCATGGTTTCATCCAACTGTTTGTGTTTTCATCGTTTTTCAGTAAGGCATTTATTTGTTCACATCCTTTTAAAGGTCCTTGAAGGTACTCATAACTGCTATTTGGAAGTCCCGGTCGTATGCTGGAGCTTCATTGCATTTCCACAAGTCTACTGCAGTGGGACTACTGGCTTCTCATGGAGGCTGCTGTCTCACCTGTCCAATAGGCGCTGGAGCTATGCTATTTGAGGGGTTTCTCGGGGTTGATATCTGATCTTGTCCTGGATGGGTGGGTATTCTGTTCTTTGGTGGCTGTTGCCCACTCTGTATCCGAGGCAAGTGTGGTGGCTGTGGGGTTCTGGTAGAGAGGACTTCTGTAGGTTCACAGGTGACATAAAGGAATGGAGACAGCTAGGAGAAAAGAACCAGAGGGGCAATGGGAAAGAGCTGGGGGACCAGGGGTGGCAACAAGGTTCCCATAGAGTGGAGGTAGGGTGGGAGGAGGGGTCCCTGCAGGCAGGCTGCTACAGGACTGAGAGTAGGTCTGGAGAGATCAGAATGGAGGGCAGGAAGGATAGTGACAACTGCCTACCTGTGTCCTAGCTCAGTGTGGTCCCTGGGGGTCCATGGTAGAAAGCATTTCTGATCCCTAACTGACAGAAGAGTGGAGCTGGGCTATGAGGAAAGGCTGAGGTGGGGAGGGGGTCAGTGGAAAAGAGCTAAGGGGACCCGGATGCTCAACAGGAGGCGAAGTCCCCAGGGCAGGATAGGGGAGAAGGGCTCCTGTGTTTCAGCCCAGTGTGGCCACTGGGAGTCCCTGACTAAAGGGTTTCTGCGCGACATTTGCTGACACAAAGGAAGGGAAGGCTGAGAGGACCCACAGGAAAGAGTAGAGTATTTACGTGCATGGGCATTTGCATGCAGTGCCGCATGGGGCCGAAAGAGGGCGACAGATGCCCTCATACTGGAGTTGGAAATGCTGAGGAGAGGCCATGTGGGTGCTGAGATTCAAAGCCAGGTCCTTAGCATGACAATTCCTTTAGAAATTGAAAATAGAGCCACAGAGCCATCCCTCCAGTGGGAACATGGCCACGGGAGTGGGATCAAGGAGTTCGGAGACGTTTGCTTGTTCCCAGGAACTAATCACTGTCTTCTGAGATGCTCACTCCTTCACATCCAAGGAAGGATAATTCCCAGAAGGATTAGTATTAAAAAGCGGCTCTGTCACTCAAACCGAAGAAGCCGAGGACATGGTGCTAAGTGAGGTGAACCAGGCACCGAGGGACGAATTCCACAGGACTTGGCTTACATGAGTGTTCATCTGGCAGCAGCAGGGTAGGGTGGGGTCACCAAGAGCTGGGGATGCGGAGGTCAGCCATCTTAGTTACCTTGATTTAGCTAGTCCATGATACAAGGATATACAATGAACGCCGCCATCAAACCATTTACTCAGCAAGTTTTCAATGTATGTCTGGAAACTAGGAAATAGTGGTTATGTCGGAAGTTTCCGTAGTGTAGTGGTCATCACCCTCGCTGTTACGCAAGAGGTCCCCGGTTCGAAACCGGGCGGAAACTAATACTTTTTCTCATTTCTCTTTTCAGACTCTCAGCTCACTCCCTACACTTTCAGCACTTAGGACCTAAGAATCTCAGCTGTGCTAACATTTGGACCATCATTGTCATACTTTCTTGGACCAAAGACAGAGTACGTAAATGTGTGAGGATCCAATGGACACAAGAAAATACAAGAAAAGCAGGCTGACATCGGGGGATTAGCTCAAATGGTAGAGCGCTCGCTTAGCATGCGAGAGGTAGTGGGATCGATGCCCACATCCTCCACTCTTTATGTTACCGCTCACAGCCACTCATACCACAGCGATGCTCAGATAATGGAGGACTCGTGCTTCCCACACACTTGTGTGACGAACCTCTGGGGCTCAAATTCACTCTATAGACCTTTTAGTGTAAGGTCTGGGAAGAGGCTTCGTGTTGTGGTGCTTGCCTTAGTGTATAAAGCCCTAGTTCGATTCCATTCGAGAACTAATTAAAGTTTGGAGAAAATTCTGAGGACATCTGATTTATTGCTTCACACTCATATGATCCTTGTCTTTATATTGCGATGGGAGAGTTCACCGAAAGGTTCTTCGTAAAAACCACAACACAGACCTCTGCCAGGCTTCCTGGGGCTGTTGGGAGGGACAAAGCTCCGGCTCAGAGAACTGTCAGCAAAGAATCTGCCAGAACACGCTTTGACCTCACTCAGCTGTTGGACGTTGGTGAATGGCTTGGGGTTCTGAACCCGACATTCCTCAGTTCAGTGTCTCTAGATTGGCAGAAGGCAGGAACCACACAGGAGTTACCCACCCTTCTGATCCTCCCAGGAGGTCAGGTGAAGAGTCAGTGTGGATGGAGAGAAGGACACTGTAGGAAATGTGACGAGGACAAAGGCTCAGGTCTTCTCTGTATCCCTCTGCTTCCAGATTCCTTAAACGAGCCAGAAGTAGGAGCCGTGGGGCAATAAAGATAGAGTCCTTTGAAAGTGTTACGATTTAAATGCTACACAGAGTAGATTTTGTTTGTTTGTTTTTTCTCTAGTAGATTAGTATTGGCTTATTTTTTTATTGAATAAAAGTACAACTTGGCCCGTATGGGGATTGAACCCGCGACCTTGGTGTTATTAGCACCACGCTCTAACCAACTGAGCTAACCGACCACATATATGTGAGTCATGTCGATCTCTGTAGTTAGGAAAGAAAGTAATTTAAAAATGACAAAGTTTTTCGGTTATTTTTGAGTTTGGATGTGTTTTTTTTTTCCTTGAAATTGTAAACTTTTCTTAAAGTTGAAAAAAACGTACGAAACTCGCGTTGTTCCAAGTAGAAAGTCTCTGAGCAGAAACAAAATTCTGTACGAGAGCAAGCAATGTCGCCTTGCAGTGAGTCCTGACGCAGAGATACTGGCCCTGGACAGCCCAGTCCTCTCGCTCGGTGGCCGCACCTCCGCAAGGCGCCCTCCAGACCTCACGGAGTTCGCATCCTGCGCAGATCTCCCTGTTGCCTCCAAGTGACGATCTGATACACAGCCTCCCCAATTTTACCCATTTCTCCTTCAATTCACCAAAACCATTTGGATAACGCGGTGGGTGGCGGGCCTCGGCCAGGTCGCGGGTCTCTTGGGCCGCTAGGGCATCGCTCGGGTCCTGTAGACGCGGGGACTCCAGCGGCCGGTGATGGTGCCCGGGAGATCTGCGCCGTTCGCGGCCCGCGGGGCTTCGTCCCTCCGGCCACTGTCGCGGTCCGCGGAGTCCCGTGAGGAATGAGTCCAGGAGCAGCGCGTCCCCGCCGTGCACAGGCGGCGGAGTCCTCTCGGCACAGCCGCGCGTGTCCTAAGCGGCAGCGACGCCCAGCTCTGCTCGGCTTGAACCCGGATTTACCGTCGTCGCTGGACCAGCAGCTGTTCCAGAAGTCCACGGACGCCTCCGATTCCGGGCGGTTCATAGCTGTCTCCGCAGGAACCCGAGGAGGCGGGAGCAGGCTGTCGTGTCCTGGGGGTCTGAATTCGGGGATGGGCTCCCGTGTTCATTCCGTCCCCTTTTAATGAAGTCTTGGGGAGTGGAGAACCTGAGATTCTGAAATGAGTATTTTCAGGTCGCACAGAAAACACTGACTTTGGGTGCTTTTGGTCTGAGCGTCTGCAGATCCCTGGCGACAAACGGACCAAGCCCAAGGCGACACCCACGCGGCCGTGTGGACCCGGCGCTGACCGCTGCAGGACCTGATGCCCGGGATTCCTGTGACCCGGAGGCTGTGATGGCCCGGCTTGAAGTCTCCTCATCCTGAGGTGTGAGACAACCCCTTGTCGCCGCAACCAGGAGCTTTGGTGACACGGACTATCCTTGACTCCGAATCGCCCACATCCTCAGAGTCTGTAACCGAGGAGGTCACTCAGGGCATCGGCCTCCACCTTCCCAGTCGTTTGTTCTTCCGCCACCTTTTGGTGAAAAGACACTGTTGGTCCTGTTCACGAGGAACCGACCGACCCTCAGAGCTCCAGTTCCCTGACTAGTGGCCCTGCCGCGGCAACCACCACAGGAGACACGAACAAAGGGGGATTCGAAACAGCGCGAATGGGCGGCAAGTGACGCACAGCTCCTGGAACCTCACAAGCCACAAACCTCTCTACACCGGGCTGTCAGGTCCCCGAAGGCCGGTCCAAGAGCTCTGCCAGGTCTTCATTTCAAAGCCCTGTCCTCGACATCCATCCAGTAACTCTCCAAGGCTAGAAGTCCTGTGCCTACGCAGCTGACAAGGACCTAACCAACTTTATCTGGTTATCCCAGGAAAGCTTCACCCCAAAAACCCCTGAATTGGGTCTCGGATTCTCATCTACTCCCTAACAAAACTACTGAGGTTCTGTGGAGACGGGGCTCTTGGGTAAAGCGAGCTTGATAGGACATTTTAGTGGGATAGTTAATTTCTTTGGGAGATGGGAGCAGAGGTCCTCAAAATGTTGACTCTGGTCGCCGTGCGTGGGAAGTTACAAGTACATAGATACTCTGATCACATTGGTATGTGTTAGACAACATAGACCAGTTCTGTCTGACTACCTCCATAGGAAGTTAACATGCCAAAACTCCCACTCAGTTCCCGTTGAGCTGTCTCAGTACTGCTAAAATGTCTGTTGAATCGAACCCTAAAACGGAACTCCCTGTTCCTATCTGCGAATCTCCATCAGGGAGACTGTGGAAATCTCAGGTTCAGACTTCAGAGCTCCAGACCCCAGACAGAAAAGTGTTGTAGGAAATTCCCTGGTGTGGGAAAAGCCACAAACCACTCAGTGACTCTGCCCTGTTGTTAAGAAGCATTACGATATTGAGCAATGTGGATGGAAGAAATTAAGGCAACTGGGTTCTTCCCTCGAGTTATTTCTGAATGAAAACGAACCCATTCCATTGGGTGATTTAAAATTGAAAAGAGGAATAGAAAAAGACATCAATCCCCCAGACACAGAAGTCTCACATTACAGATTAAAGATGGAGGGACCATGCAGGGCAGCTGACCTGGTACATATTAGTCTCTGGATTTCATCTCAAGCACCACAAAAGAGTCAATAAATGTGTGTTGGAAAAGTCCAAACCTGCCGGATGATTAGCTAAAGGACAGTCAGTCACTGGTCCAGAATGAGCGGTAAGGGGTGAATGCCAGCCATGTCCAGGTTATGTCCTTTCCTCCCTAGCCCCTGTTGTGGGGTACTCACCAGAGAAGACCACTCACACAGAAGCTTAAGACAATGGAAAATCTTTATTAGCCGGCTGGTGACTACACTGGGCTCTCCCATCCCAGTGTAGCACTGAGTCTTTCTCAAGATAGGCTTTGAAGCACCAAAACCATGTCCTGGGTGGACATACTTCTGTGAACAAGAACAGTTAGCAGAAGCAGATCTGCAAAAACCAAAAAGCAAAGTTACCACATTTAGAGACTGCCCCAGAACTGTGCACTTGGATAGATTAAGTCCCTGTTTTCATTTTGGCAAGTGGTGCTGCCCACTTGCTGAGTTTTACAGCCCAAATAGAACTTCTATCATGGAGTCAGTTGTGGCTAGGTCTAGGGGTATACTAAGATCTGAGGCTCTGTTACAACTCTAGGCTTCCATGGCCCTATTTTCTGGTAAAGACCTCGATGGGGATTACCTTTCTTTAGATCAGTGCCCTGGGGTGTGTTCGATGGTTTGAAAGGAAATGGGTGGTGGCACACGCCTTTAATCCCACCAGTCAGGAGGCAGAGGCAGGTGGATCTCTGAGTTCCAGACAGCCTGGTCTATAGAGCTAGTTCCAGATGGCCAGGGCTACACAAAGAAACCCTGTCACAAAAAACAAAAAAATTTAAAAAGTAAATTAAAAAAAGCAAATGAAAGTGATATATATGTTATATGATGTATTGTTATATGATATATAATAAAATATAATCTTGCATATAAGTTATTTATATATACATGTGTGTACATCTCTGTTGGTGTGTAGAGACCAGGGAACCACATGTCCCTCCTAAGTCACCCACTTGGTGCTTTCATTTTTGTTTGGGGACAGTATCTCTTTGGCCTGTAATTGCTGAATAAGCTAGAATAGTTGTCCAGGCAGCCCCAAGCCCCACCCTGTCTCTGCCGCTCTAGAGTCAGGACTACAAGCACAGCCACCACATCTGGGCTTTAAAAAGAAACTCTTTTACTTCCGGAGTCAAACTTGGGTTTCAAGATTGGCCTGCACCTCCCTAAGTGACAGTGTGCTGCTGAGTGGAGCTCCTAGGCTGGGTCCCTCCCTCCCTCCACCAGGTTGGCTTCTCACCTTGTCTTCCCTCTGAATGCCTGGTCCACCCGCAGGCAGTCTGACAGAAGATGACTCTTCCTGTGCCCTCTGAGCACAGCTTGTGAATGTGAACAAAACAAAAAGTTGTCACATACATGGTTCATGGGACCTCTTGACTCAATTCCCAAGCCAAATCCCAACTTGTACTCACAGTCTGAAGTCTGGCTTTCCCACAAAAATACTAATTTTTTACTGAATCCCTAAGGAATTCTAAATGTATGTAAATGTCATTTAGACTACTCTCATCATTTTTTGAATAATATATCATAAATATATTTTTTTGCTCTTCAGATATATATGATATATGTATATAAACAATATAATTTAATGTGTGTATATGTTATTTTGTTTATTAAAGTTTTATAGATGTTATGTGTATCTGTGTACATGGGTGTGCAAATGCATAAAGGGGGCCAGAAGAGGATATTGGATGCTCTGACTGTCTGCTGGGAACCACACTCTGTTCCTCTGTTAGAGAAGTGTGTGCTCTCAACCACCTCTACAATGTAGTTTTACAATTATAACATCATTCCCAGGTCAAAGAAACTGCACGAGATTGTGAATTAATCACAAGCCATGTGACTTAGGCCACTTATCATATCACAGCCAGCGTGCTGCAGAGGGTCTTGGGTCTTCATAAGGGCTGCCTTGCCTCTGGAACTCCTGCAGATCCCTGGCCTTGCCCACAGCACCTGGTCTTTCCCTATCCTATCTGGTGCAATTGACTTGACTCTTCTCTACTGCGGGATGTGACTCACAATAGAAGATGCATCCTATTAATTCCATGAGTCCACACAATAATTCTTTGCCCCTCTTAGCAAACAGACTCGTAAACAAGGGTCCTGAACCCCTGCTCCACAGGCACTTCCAGTTCCATGGAAGGCACTTGCAACTGTCTGTTCCCATCAGTCACTCTGAGGACAATGCCCTCCCACGATTACCTAGTGACATTTCTTTCTCAGGCAATGGTTTTTTCAGACCCTGTCTCTGTCCAGTTTTTTTTTTTTTTAATCTGAAAATTCATTCCCCTTCAAGGTTTCTAAACTAATTACCTGGCTAACATTTCTTCATTCCACAAATCTTGGTTTCTTTGTTTGAAATTGGGTTTCCCTGGAGTCCTGGCTGTCCCGCAGCTAGCTTTGTAGACCAGACTGGCCTTGCTGTTCCACAAATCTTAAACAAATCCCCTAGCCCGATGCCAGCTGTGCTCAGAGAAAAGGACTGTTTCAGTATTGAACCAGAATCCTGCTGGGGTGAGAAACAGCTGT
This sequence comes from Peromyscus eremicus, assembly GCF_949786415.1. Taxonomy (NCBI): domain Eukaryota; kingdom Metazoa; phylum Chordata; class Mammalia; order Rodentia; family Cricetidae; genus Peromyscus; species Peromyscus eremicus. Next base: position 39,459,915 of record NC_081420.1, read on the forward strand.
GGAAGCCACTGAGCTCTGCCCTCCTCTACTGCCTTGGCACTTGACTCTTTAGAAAACTGTGAGGAAGACCAGGCAGAGTATGAGGCCCAGTAAATAAATAGAAGGCCAGGGGATGGCGAGAGGGAGGCAACTTGGTAAGATAAATACCTCTAGATCAGACAATGTGGTGCTGCCGTGTGGTTATTATTATTATTATTATTATTATTATTATTATTATTATTATTATTTGGGTGGGGATATCTTTCGGATCTATGTTGACACATGAACAGAAGTTTTTCTTCTGGAAAATGCCAACTATAAAGTGTCACCTTCAGGGACTCATGAAATTGGGAGTGAGGTGTGTTGCAGGGGGTGGAAAGTAGGAAAGAGTGTGAGGGCAATATGATGAAGATACATTGTATACTCCTACGCTGACTGGTTTCTGTCAGCTTGACACAAGCTAGAGTCGATGGAGAGGAAGGAACCTCAGTTCAGAAAATGTCTACATAAGATACAGCTGCAGGCAAGCCTGGAGTACATTTTCTTAATTAGTGATTGATGGGCATCGGAGGAGGTGTGTGTGTGTGTGTGTGTGTGTGTGTGTGTGTGTGTGTGTGTGTGTCAGCACATTGTCTGTGGGTTCACCTCTGGGCTGGTGGTCCTGGGTTCTATAAGATAGCAAGCTAAGCAAGCCATGGAGAGCAAGCCAGTAAGCAGCACTCCTCCATGGCCTCTGCATCAGCTCCTGCCTGCAGCTTTCTGCCCTGCTTCAGTTCCCGTCCTGATGTCCTTTGATGATGAACAGTGATGTGAAAGCTTAAGTCAAATAAACTCTTTCCTCCAAGGATGCTTAGGTCATGGTGTTTCGTCACAGCAAAGATAACCCTAACTAGGACCACCTGTATGAAAAATTCAAAGGAAAAAAAAAAATAAAAGCTGAGCCCTGATTTGTTTCTCGTCTGGCTTTGTCAATCACCAGTGTGTGATTAATTCTACTGAGCCTCAGCTTTATCAGTAAGATGAGAATAATGATAAACAGGCTTATGGAAAAATCAGGGTGCTTAAATAAGGTCAATAAGATCTTAATAGGTTTGGGGGTCATAGTGATGGGAAAGAAGAAACAAAACACACAAAACCACCAGAGACCCCACGCTAATCTCACTGTGTGACATTTTGAGATTATCCGAGACAAAATGGTTGGATGGACGAGCAAGTTTGCATGACTGGCCTGCACACCTGTCTCCCAGAACTAGTGCGGGCTGTTTACACTTTTAAGTATTCAGTGAGAGGCACTGTTCCAACAGGGCAGGTTGACACGGGAGAGGAAAAGACTGAGAACGATGAGGTAACAAAGTACGGTGTCAAGCAGTAGCTGAGATCGGGCACCACGTTCAGTCCTCCATCGTGGTTTCGGGGCTTGTGAGGTTCTTCAAGAGCGCAGGACCAAGAGAGTTTGTGTTGGTTCTCTTGGAGATTCCCCGCCTAAAACGAACACAAACGCAGGGAATTGAGATCTGATGGTAGGGATGGGGGAGGGACACCTTGAAGACAGTGAATGTTTCCTGTAAGGTAACACAAAGACGTTGTCCTTGGAAGCCTTCTTAGCGCAGTAGGCAGCGCGTCAGTCTCATAATCTGAAGGTCCTGAGTTCGAACCTCAGAGAAGGCAGTTTTTGCTCCCTGCCTGATTTCCCCTCAACTCAGAGTCTTTCTTGGACAAATGAATACCACAGAAGTCTTTAGGATTCCCATGCCTGAGAACTGCCTACCCAGATATTTCTCTGCTAACTTTTATAGAACTCACAGCCAGTCTTTATGGAACTCAGAGCCACTTCGAGGTTCAGTGAATGGAATTGTCCTATAGTGGATCCACAGACTTTCTGGAGCCGCAGAGAAGCAAGACAGAAACTCTCTGTGTGGTGTTTGGTACTTACCGAGCGACTGGATGTCAACTTTGTGGATAGCTGCAAGCCTGGGCTAGCTGAATTGGTATTCTTACTGAAATGAACCAAGAAGCATGCTAAGCCTGACCGGAACAGAGAGAATCCAGGCTGTGAGAACACTGGTCTGGGGTCAGGCGGATCTGGGTGGAGAACTGCAAAGCTTCTGTTGTCCTAAGGAGGTCCTGACACCCAGGGGACCTGAGTAGTCCAGGAGAGAGTCCGACCCTGAGGAGTGTGGTCTTCAAGGAGGCGTTGTACCTCGCATTGCACATCTACCAATGTCAACTGTAGTCTCAGAATTCTTCACATTTCTCACAGGACACAAAACGACCAGTCATGCTCCCACAATGACATCCGGGTAATCTGCTACGAAAAACCGCTGATGCCAAGAAATGATAAAGAATAAAAACACCTGTGTCTCGTGGGGGTGGGGGTGGGGGTGGTGGGGGCAGGGCAGCAACCAGGTGTGCTGCTGAGCTAGGCCCGACCTGCTCTTACTAATTACCATAAAAAAGTGTCTCGCTTAAGAATAACTCCAACAAAGTAGACAAAACAGGTGTTCTGTTAAATCTCTACCCTTTAAATAATTGCAAATCCTGTCTTCCAGATGTCCCTGCCTTGAGGCCTACGTTAGATTTTTCTCACCCTGCAATCACCTGACGTGAAATTGGACACATACTTTAACACTTCTCAGGCTGCAGTCTAACGTTTCCGTTCCTGACCTTCCTGAGATTGCTTGGGAAGCACAGTTTTCAAATTCTAACAAGACCACAATCTAGGAAGAAGGGAATGGGAAAAATATAATTTCCTGTTTTACACACTGTAAAGTCCCTTCCCGAGATTCTCATGTCTGAGTTCCTGAAATCACTGAGGAGTCACCTTGCGTGGGAAGATGACTGTGTGGCTGTGTTAAGGTCACAGAATCGGGAAGAGAGTTTACTTTTCTTAGGGTCTCAGAGGGCTAAGAGGCCAGCATGGGGGAGGCTGGCAAGCAAGCCCCAGCCATGGCTGTGAAAGAGGAAGCCCAGAAATCACACCTCAACCTCAAGCACCAAGCACAGAGACCTGGAGGCAGAGGGAGCCTATGGAGTCGCAGGGCTGACCCCTGGGACACTTCTAGCAAAGGGGCAGCACTTCTGTAAACAGCTCCAGCAACCGGGAACCAAGTCTTCAAATACCTGAGCCTAAGAGGGGACCTTGTCATTCTAATCACGACAGAGAGATTGTCTGGGACTACCCAGGTCAGCCCAATAGAATCACATGAGTCAATAAAAGTGCAGAACCTCTCCCTGATATTATCCAAAGTAATTCAATGTATGTGAGAAGGAACTGGTCCTTCAGGGCTAGCTTTGAAAATGGTGGGAGAGGGCTACAGTGAAGGGAGAGATGGAACTGAGAAGCTGGAAATAGAAGAAAAATGATTCTCCTGATGGAACACATACAGCCAACAACACTCCAGTTATAACTGAGAGAGACTTGGAGTAGACTCTTTATCTAAAGAACTGTGAGATGGCAAAACCACCACCACCACCACCACCATCATCATCATCATCATCACTAATATTGAAGTGTTTAAGCCACTAACTTTGAAGATATATGTTCTGGCAAAATAACAAAAACAAACAAATGAACAAAAGCACATTGCCTTTGGAGTAGAGGAGGTAAAGCAGTCACATCTGTCTTGTTAACTGCTACTCTGCCAAAGACCTGTTTCTGTGGGGGTTTCAGTTCCCCAAAAGGACGTGTGGAGTCGGGGGTGGGAGGTGGGGAAGGAGGAGATGGACATGATCTGAGGGTGAATCAGGATGGCTGCCAGCAGGTTTTAATTGACAAAAGATTACACCTTTTATTGCACATTGGATTAAATGGGAGAAAAGGAGCATGTGAGCCTGGGTGTAGCTTGAAATCAGGGATTGAGGTCTTGACTTGACAATAACCACCAGTCACATGTTAATGCAAGGGCCTCTTGCCATAGATAAGAAGAATGACTGCTTTATCAAGCAGGAACTTACCTCAACTCTCCAAGTTCAGAGACCCTTATCCAAATGCCTGACCTTGGGAAAAGGACTTCTAGGGAGCAAACATTGTATTACAGTTTCTTAGTCTTGCTATATGGGCCTCTTTCCTCATAACACTCCCAAAAGGGAATGTTTAATACCTTACTCTTTCCCCATTATACTGTACCATTCTGATTTCCCTATACTTATTAACTGAACTCTTGCCTTAAATGCCCCAGGCTCTGGATATGAATTGTAGGCAGTTCATCCTTGGGACCAGGTGTGTCTAGTAAATCTCTAGTTTTCCTATTCTTGGTATAATTAGGAGGGCACAATGGGATTCCTGGTTCCATGGTGGTGGGGAATTTTTTTCCAAAGAATTCTTTTGTTTTGAGAGGCTACCATTGCACATATTTTCATCCTTTACCAAAGCCCATACTAAATTTCCCATAAGGGAAAAGTATTCCATGTGTTATGTTCAAATCACATGGACCCCCAAAAGATCACCATAGAAACTGAATCCCATCATATAAAAGCACTGAGCCTGTATTTCAAGCTCGAGCTTGGTCCCTCTGTCTGTCTGATGCAGCAGTGAGAGCAGAGAGCCCTGAGAGCAGAGAGCCCCAAGCCCAGGTGGTGTAGTAGTTTTAATCATAGCTGAGGTTGGGGTGAAGTTATATCCAGGGTTCAGGACCCTGATTGGCTGACATTTGTCTACAGGTATCTGCAAAAAGGAAATAGATATGTGGTAGGCTCAAGAACATCTGGCAATCTTATCTGATGACTGGAATGTTTGGAATATTAGGTTCTTCCCCTTAGATGCTGGCCCATCCCTGGGTGGATCCCTAGGTGGTATTAGCTAATGGCTTTTCCAGGATCCATATGTTGCCTGCCAGTAAGCCTGTTATGGCAGCTATGTCTAGACCTCTAAGCCTGTCATGGCAGCTGTGTTGTCAAGCTGTTTTGGGCCCCCCCACATTCCCCTCTTCACAAGTACCAATGACAGGAATAAATCATGAGTCCTATCTGTCCAGGGGTTCAAGGGTATTTGGACCTAAGAACCATTAGCCAACAGATTTTTCTAGGGCAGTGACATCTATTGCCATTCTTAAGGCCCTGTAGTTCTGATCTTTGAGTACAGCCAGATTATAATCATGAATTATTAATGTAGAAATAATAATTTCTTAAGGCCATATAATATCTCTTTGGTTCTGCATAAAGAAGGTCAATTATCTTATGTTATTGCAGAACCATTTTAGTTAATGGATCCATCAATTGACTAATCTAGGCCTATTTTCCTGTTATGCCAATGGACATTATAGTTAGCCATTTAGTTCCTTATGCCATAGAGTTTCCTGTTGACTTGGCATTTCAACCTATTCTGGGCAGGGAGTCCAGGACAATTTATTCTCTTTTGGAACTGCTTCCAGCTGACACTGGGGCATTGTTGTCAGGGCCTAAAAAGGCTGAAAGGCCAGTAAAAGGCTGGGCCATGGGGCATTTGTCAGAGCATATAGTTGTCTGACCCAGCTGTAGAGGCAGGGAACAATCACATTGGCTGGGCTGGTTCACATCAGCTTTCAGCAAGTCTAGAGCTCATAGTCAGCAACTGATGCTTGTTTGTTTCTGTCAGTCAAGTGGAAACCTGTTAAGACAAGTTTAAACTAGCAACAGAAGTTAAAATTGATGAACTTATTTGGAACTTTTAGGCCCTTAGTCTTAGTGATTGGGAAGGGGAAGAATTCCAAGACCAGGAGAGAGAAAAATACCATCCTCAAGAATAGACAGGTGCACAAAACTTAGGCTGTACTTATCTGGAGTCCTTTTGACTTGTTTGTGAGAAGTGGATCCAAGTTTTATGAATTTTTGGTCCTCTGAGGTCTATATGAATTTTTATCTTACAAAATGACATTAAAGTTTTAGATACATTAGCGTTACTAATCTGTACTGAACTCCATATCATAGACAAAGCAGGCAATGGGTATCTGTAAAACAGCAGAAGTGGACTCATATCTTTGAGTCCTAGCAAAACCTACAGACTTGGGTTAAAAGCGTGTACATTATCCTTCTGTCCAGAAAGTCAGGTATAGATTGGACAGAGATTTGTTTGGCCTGATGAGAAGCACTTTTAAGTTTCTATTTAGAAGACAACTAAAAGAAATCTAAAATCTTGAGCTTGTGACCCAAATAGTAAGCAGTCATTGTTCTATTAGTCTATTAGGACTCTATTAATGTTAAACTCCAAACTTTCGATATCTTAAAAGAATAATATCATAGAAGGGGAAAGAAATCTGAAGCTTTTGAGTCATCTATTTATACCTTTGTAACTTGTATTTACATCTTAAATCATTTTGAGACCCTCAAAGCTCATAAGCTTTCACCTCAGAACTTCATATATCTTAAAACATTCTTAGACCTTCAAAACATGCATACTTTCATATCCTCAGACCTTTCTTTCAGACCCATATTTAAACCTTTACAACATACTTCAACTTTCACATCTTAGAACCCTTTTTAAATCAAGAGAGACCTGGTAGCTTTAGAAAAAGCAAGGCTTGATTTAAAAGGATATAAAATGAGCTAATAAACTGGCTATTGTCTTGTGGAAGGTTCTGGTTGTCTGATGCTGTCAAGCTGACAAAGTTATAGCTAGCCTAGCTGTCAATACTATCAGAGATCTGAGAAGTATAAATTATAACTTACTGCATACCAAGCAGCTTGTGAATCTATTAAAAATGACAGAGACCAGTCCATATCCAGTTATTCATACCCAGGTCTCCATAGAGTTAGAGGCAGAAGTATCAGAACCGCATCAGTCTTCACCAGTCCCCTAAGGTGAGAGTTCTCCTGTGGAAGAGGGACATGGAGAAGACTGATCTTACTTTATCTAGGCAAAAGAGGTACAATCAATTCTCCACTGTCCTGCTGCTTGTCTATAGTCTGGGCCAGGTCCTGGCAGCAGGTGTTGCATCAGGGCATCTTGTCCAGTGGTCAGCATTGCCATCATCCAGGTGGAGACATCGTGGTGCCCCATAATCTTCTTTGGGTCTCCAAAGACTGCTAGGATCTGGGAGTCCCTGACTGACACAATACACTTTTTAATCAACATTTTAAATTCCATATTCTGCAGACTTATAAAATATTTGAGGGATGTCCAGGTGTATCTGAACAGACAGATTTTGTTTCTAGCTATATATTTTAAGCTCAACCCTGAAAACATGCAAGGGACCAAGAAAGTAATTAATTAATTACATTAGTATTTGGCATGACTACAATTAAAGAACTTGATTATTATAAGATGACTGACTACCTGTGTTCTCTAACAGTCCACAATAAGTTGGCAGCTTTCATAAGACTAGGACTTCACATTCTATTCCTGTCAGGTTTAGCCTTAGAAACAATGATTTTGAATTGAAGATCTTCTAGTATTAAATATGGGTTCAGTAAAGAGACCAAAATAGGCATTCTATGGGTAAAAACAGAAGAAGTTTGTACCAACCTGTTAAGGCTTCTCCTGGGAAGGCTCTTGCCTTGGAGGACAAGGGAAAGATCCCAGGGTGAAATGGGAACAGGAGAAAGGGGTGAGCTGGAGCATGGCCCATGAGCAGAGACTGAGGGAGCCTAGGGGACAGCATTGTCCTTGACAAGGTCTAAGGCATCACAGCCATATGTTAATGGAAGGGCCACAAGTTCCTTTTGTCAGAGACAAGGAGGGTGACTCCTGTTTTAGCAAGCAGGAACTTTCTCCAAGCCCCTGAGGGAAAGGGAGCTTTATCCAAATGCCTGACCTTGGGAAAAGGACTTTGTAGTTTTATCTCTGTTAAGTATGAGCCTTAAAAAACAGTTTATCAGTTGAAGCTCCTTTTAGTATTTAGTCATTTATCTGACTCAGTTTATCCGAAAAACTTAGCAAATTTAGCAAAGACAAGGAGGCTAGGCATACCTTCTTAAGCCTGAACAGACCCTGAGTAAGGAGAGGCATTCTCTTAACCACTGGTTCTCAACTTTCCCAAAGTTTTGACCTTTAGTTCCCCGTGTTGTGGGGATGACCCCCCCATTAGGAAATTTCCCCATTGCTATTTCACAACTGCAGAATGTGGGGGTGCCCAAAACAGCTTGACCACACAGCTGCCATGACAGGCTCTACCTTCCCCAACCTTCACAGTGGTGTCTTTCTGTCTCTGGGTCTTCAGGCCTGTCTGATGCGGCCTCCTACCAGCCCCTAGGATACCCTCCTTCCTGGCCTGGCTGTGCTGAGTGCAGTGGGAGGGGCTTCTGCAGCCTGGGGGGGGGGGGCTGCCCACTATGACATGGCTTCCTTCTGCACCTGGCCCAGGGATTGACTCCACTGCTTGAGCCATGTGGGGGTGGAGGCAACACTGAAATGCTTGGGGGAAAGTCCCACGACTATGAGACGGGCTTGGAGAGCTGCTCACAGCTTAGAGGGTTGGTTACAAAGTGTTATCCGTTAGGGTAAGAAAAAAAGAAAAACCTACGGCTAGGTTCAGATGCTTCACGTTGGTACAGTGTAGTTGCAAATTTAGATTTATTCTTGTTATGGTATATGTATGAATTTCTGTTGTTTAAAATATTGTAGCCATACAATATATTCTAGACTACTGAGGGAAATCACAAGAAAGACTTTGGTAAAAGATTCTGTGTTTGAAAATAAGAGAGAAGGCAGTCCCTGGTGAAAGGGCAACATTTGAAGACACAAAGGAAGGGAAGGCTGAGAGGACCCACAGGAAAGAGTAGAGTATTTACGTGCATGGGCATTTGCATGCGGAGCCGCATGGGGCCGAAAGAGGGCGACAGATGCCCTCATACTGGAGTTGGAAATGCTGAGGAGAGGCCATGTGGGTGCTGAGATTCAAAACCAGGTCCTTAGCATGACAATTCCTTTAGAAATTGAAAATAGAGCCACAGAGCCATCCCTCCAGTGGGAACATGGCCACGGGAGTGGGATCAAGGAGTTCGGAGACGTTTGCTTGTTCCCAGGAACTAATCACTGTCTTCTGAGATGCTCACTCCTTCACATCCACAGAAGGATAATTCCCAGAAGGATTAGTATTAAAAAGCGGCTCTGTCACTCAAACCGAAGAAGCCGAGGACATGGTGCTAAGTGAGGTGAACCAGGCACCGAGGGACGAATTCCACAGGACTTGGCTTACATGAGTGTTCATCTGGCAGCAGCAGGGTAGGGTGGGGTCACCAAGAGCTGGGGATGAGGAGGTCAGCCATCTTAGTTACCTTGATTTAGCTAGTCCATGGTACAAGGATATACAATGAACGCCGCCATCAAACCATTTACTCAGCAAGTTTTCAATGTATGTCTGGAAACTAGGAAATAGTGGTTATGTCGGAAGTTTCCGTAGTGTAGTGGTCATCACGCTCGCCTAACACGCGAGAGGTCCCCGGTTCGAAACCGGGCGGGAACAGTATTGCTTTTTCTCATTTCTCTTTTCAGACTCTCAGCTCACTCCCTACACTTTCAGCCCTTAGGACCTAAGAATCTCAGCTGTGCTAACATTTGGACCTTCATTGTCATGCTTTCCTGGACCAAAGACAGAATACTTAATTTTGCGAGGATCCACTGGACACACAAGAAAATACAAGAAAAGGTGGGGACTATCGGGGGATTAGCTCAAATGGTAGAGCGCTCGCTTAGCATGCGAGAGGTAGTGGGATCGATGCCCACATCCTCCACTAATCTTGTTGCCACTCATGGCTACAGCGAAGCTCATCCTTCCCACAGACTTGTGTGACGAACCTCTGGGGCACAAATTCACTCTATAGACCTTACAATGAGGTGTTCTGGTGCTTGCCTAGTGTGTAAAGCCATAATTTGGTTCCATTCGAGAACTAATTAAAGTTTGGAGAAAGTTCTGAAGACATCTGATTTATTGCTTTACACTCATATGATCCTTGTCTTTATATTGCAATGGGAGAGTTCACCGAAAGGTTCTTTGTAAAAACCATAACGCAGACCTCTGCAGGGCTCCCTGCGAGTGTTGGGAGGGACAAAGCTTCGGCTCAGAGAACTGTCAGCAAAGAATCTGCCAGAACACGCTTTGACCTCACTCAGCTGTTGGACGTTGGTGAATGGCTTGGGGTTCTGAACCCGACATTCCTCAGTTCAGTGTCTCTAGATTGGCAGAAGGCAGGAACCACACAGGAGTGACCCACCCTTCTGATCCTCCCAGGAGGTCAGGTGAAGAGTCAGTGCGGATGGAGAGAAGGACACTGCAGGAAATGTGACGAGGACAAAGGCTCAGGTCTTCTCTGTATCCCTCTGCTTCCAGATTCCTAAAACAAGCCAGAAGTAGGGGCCGTAGGGCAATAAAGATAGAGTCCTTTGAGAGTGTTACGACTTAAATGCTACACAGAGTAGATTTTGGTTTTGTTTTTTGTTTGTTTGTTTGTTTGTTTGTTTCTTCTATAGCACATTAGCTTTGGCTTATTTTTGTTGAATAAAAGTACATTTTTTGATTGCCCCGTGCGGGGAAAGAAACCCGCGATCTTGTTGTTATTAGCACCACGCTCTAACCAACTGGGCTAACCCGTATATGAAAGTTTAACTTTCTACCTCTATAGACAGACAATGACACCAATGTCATTTGACAGAGGATTTGGGGTGTTTTGTAAGTTTGTTGCAATTTTCAAAGTTTTTCTGCGAAGAGCTGTGAACCACAGATTGTTCTAAGCATGAACAACGAAAAAGTAGACGTCCCGTTCCTACGATTGCTGACCCAGGTGTTTCTTGGAGTCTAGACAGTCCCAGAATACTTGCTCAGCCTGCAAGTCGCCCTCCAGTGGCCGAACTGAAGAGTGTAGAGCAGCTTGAGCTGTGTTCTCTTCTAAGGTGATATACCTTAAAAAGCTTCCAGTAGTTGGAAATCTCGGAGTTTGTTCCAAAATGAAATTGTCACGTGGCCCGTACGGGGATTGAACCCGCGACCTTGGCGTTATTAGCACCACGCTCTAACCAACTGAGCTAACCGGCCAACACAATAGACCACCCCTGGATCTACACAGTTAGGAAAGAACGTAAATTGCCAATTGACAAAGTTGTTCGGTTTTCTGTGGGGTTTGGTTTGATTTTTGGTTTTTTGGTTTTTTGTTTTCTTGAAATTTTGAAGTTTTCTTGAAGTTGGGGAAACGTACGAAACTCGCGTTGTTCCAAGTAGAACGTTTCTCTGAGCAGAAACAAAACTCTGTACGAGAGCAAGCAATTTCGCCTTGCAGTGAGTCCTGACGCAGAGATACTGGCCCTGGACAGCCCAGTCCTCTCGCATGGTGGCCGCACCACCGCAAGGCGCCCTCCAGCCCTCACGGAGTTCGCATCCTGCGCAGATCTCCCTGTTGCCTCCAAGTGACGATCTGATACACAGCCTCCCCAATTTTACCCCTTTCTCCTTCAATTCACCAAAACCATTTGGATAACGCGGTGGGTGGCGGGCCTCGGCCAGGTCGCGCGTCTCTTGGGCCGCTAGGGCATCGCTCGGGTCCTGTAGACGCGGGGACTCCAGCGGCCGGTGATGGTGCCCGGGAGATCTGCGCCGTTCGCGGCCCGCGGGGCTTCGTCCCTCCGGCCACTGTCGCGGTCCGCGGAGTCCCGTGAGGAGTGAGTCCAGGAGCAGCGCGTCCCCGCCGGGCACAGGCGGCGGAGTCCTCTTGGCACAGCCGCGCGTGTCTTAATGTATGTCAAAATGATACTTCCTTAGTCTATACCTATTAAGTTCCATAATTTTTCCAAATAGTTTTTCCCAAAATAAACGCTATATTTCAACAATGGCTAGTCCATTAGAAATGTGAACATCCTCCTACTCACATGTAACAGGAGCTTCTTGAAAACTGTTTCTCTAATGAAGTGATTTTACATACTACACCTACTCATTGTTGAGCTGTTCAACTTATGGCAGCCTCTTCCTTTAAGACCATCTTTATTGAAAACATGATTTTTCTTCCTTTAAAATGTAATTATCTGAAATTATACTCTTGGATATATATGGAGCAATAGTAGTTCAACAAAACTAAACTGATACAATCTTCCACTACATAATTTCCTAGAGGAACACACACACTCACTCACACCCTTCACGTTCTGAAAATTTGCTGTTTCTCTATTTCTGTATATTCTGTTTGTATCTTTGTCCTTTTTTTTGTTTGTTTGTTTGTTTTTGAGACAGGGTTTCTCAATCCCTTTTGTAATGTTGACTTTATTATAAATATAATGCTCTAGCACTGCAGAGCATTTGTAATGTATTAAAGTTCCTCACAGTCCTGGCATTCAGAACTCAACTTTGCTAGCATGAACTCCAACCTCTGTGCATACAGATTGACAGCTGCTCTATTTAATGTCATATAAAAGGACTACATTTCATTTACATTTAGATCGTTGGTTAGTTGTTCTAAACATTACTTTACTTTCTTTCAACAGTTACATATCCCCTGAGCTTTGGGATAGGTCTTGTTTGTTGAAGGCCCTCAAATACTGAAATGATACCAATATGAGGGCTTAGTGAAAGAATGCCTAGCTTGAGGAAGACCTTGGGTTTGAACACCAACATTGCAGTAATAACAGCGCATTATTTAACAATTCCCATTACTGACTTTTTTGAAGTGTGGGGCAAGCACTTTATCCCGCTCTCTTGGTCATACTTTTAATCTCTGCTATTTTGAACTTTGCTGCTTAGTCCATTCTGGTCAGTTTTGATTAGAAGTCTATTCTGTTGGATATTAAGATAAGTACACCTGCTTGCTTCTTGGGTCCATGTGCTTGGAATTCCTCTTTCCATCCTTTCACCCCGAGGTGACATGCATCCTTGGTGATGAGATTTGTTTCTTGGCTTCAGCAGAAAGTTGGATTCTGTTTTCTCATCAAATAAGCAGTGTTTATTGATTCCTGGTCTTTTGTTGTTAGGATGTGAGTCCTCCCAACCCCCTTTTTTCCCCTCCCCACCCTCTTTTGATGTACTGTTGTGGGATTATTTTTTCCTTGTTGTAGACGAATTTCTAAATGGTCTTATTAAATAAAAAAACATGGAGCCAAATAAAGGGGTGAAAGCCTTAGAGATCAGGGAAGTAGTGACAGCCACCAACCACCTTACCTCACGGCTCTGCAGCTTCCAAATGTGAGCTACTTCCTGTGTACCCAAGCCTTTATTGCCTTGCTGTTCTGCCCTCTCATTGACTATCTTAGCTCACCTACCTCACTTCCTTGTCACTGCCTGTCAGTACAGACCTCCAGGTCTCTATGGTTGGTACTGGGAATAAAGGTGTGTCTCACCATGCTTGGTTCTGTTCCCTAGTATGGCCTTGAACACACAGAGACCCTGCCTGCTAAGTGATCAGATTAAGGGTGGGTGCTGCCTGACTTTGTTTACTTAAAATGGCTGGCCTTTTCCCCCTGATCTCCAGGCAAGCTTTATTTATCAAAGCACAAATAAAATATCACATTTCTGCACAAATAAAAAATGATCACACCTTGTGTCCTTTGGGATGTGGCTAATCTCCTCAGACTGAAGTTTTCCTTCTAATGTTTTCTGTAGAACTGATTGGTAGGCAGAGATTACTTAAATTTGGTTTTGTCATGGAATGTTTTCCTTTCCCCGCTGATGGTGATTGACAGTTTTGCTGAGTATAGTAGTCTGGGCTGGCACCTGTCATCACCCTGGTTGTGGAATGTCTGTCCAGGCCCCACTGGTTTTCAAAGTGTTCCTTGAGAAGTCAGGTGTTATTCCAATATGCATAACTTTATAAAAAAAATTAAGACTTTTAGATTTTATAAGACTTTAAAATGTCTTTGTAAGACTTATACAGATATGACTTTATGACTGATCTTTTTCTCTTTCTACTTCAATGTTGTTTTTTTGTTCTGTATATTTAGTGTTTTGATGATCATGTGTTATGGGGAATTTCTTTTCTGGTCCTACCTGTTTGTTGCGCAGTGTGCTTCTTGTGACTGGACAGGCACCTCTTTCTTTAGATTGGGTAAATTTTCTTCTATACTTATGTTAAAAATACTTTTTTGCCTTGGTGGTGGCAGCTCATGCCTTTAATTTCAGGGGTGGGGTTGGGGGGCAAAGGCAGGCCGATCTCTGTGAGTTCAATGCCAGCCTGGTCTAAAATATATATATATATAGATATAGATAGATATAGATATAGATATAGATATATAGATAGATAGATAGATAGATAGATAGATATAGATACAGATATAGATATAGATATATAGATATTTGAGCCTTGATCAGATTTTCTGGATGTTTTATGGTTGAATTTATTTATTTATTATAATTTTTTTCATTTAACATTCCAATCTCTGTGCACCCTCCCTCCTATTCTCCCGCTCCCATCCACCATCATCCCCTCATCATAGGGGGTAAGGCCTCCCTTGGGTAGTCAACAGAGGCTGGCATACCAGTTAAGGGCAGGACCAAAACCCTCCCCCTTGCATCATGGCTGAGTATGGCATCCCACCATAGGGAATGGGCTCTAAAAAGACAATCCATGTACCCGGGATAAATCCTGGTGCCATTGCCAGGAGTCCCCCAAACATATCAAACCACACCACTGTCGGCCTAGTGCGGTCCCATGCAGGCTCCCCAGCTGCCACTCCAGAGTCCACCAGTTCCCACTAGCTTGGGTCAGATGTGTCTGTGATTTTCCCCATCATGATCTGGAACCCCCTTGCTCCCATAATCCCTCCTTCAACTGAATTCCAGGAGCTCGGCCAAGTGCTTGGCTGTGGGTCTCTGCATCTGCTTCCATCAGTCACTGGATGTAGATTCTATGATACCAATTAGGGTGGACATGGATTTATTTTTGTACTTTTAATTGTTTTCAGATTTAACATTTTCTTTGACTGAGCTATTTATTTATCCTATCTTGTCCTCACATTCTTTCTTCAATGTCTCATCATCCTCTAATGAGGCTTAGTTTAAGGTTTTTGTTTGACACCCTGAGGTTTTTATCTCCAGTTTGGGTTCAGTTTGGGTTTTCTTCTTTGATTCTCTTTCTATGTTCAGGTCTGGAAAGGTTTTCATGGTTTCATCCAACTGTTTGTGTTTTCATGGTTTTTCAGTAAGGCATTCATTTCTTCACATCCTTTTAAAGGTCCTTGAAGGTACTCCTAAGTGGTATCTGGAAGTCCTGGTCGTGTGCTGGAGCTTCATTGCACTTCTACAGGTCTACTGCAGTGGGACCACTGGCTTCTCACGGAGGCTGCTGTCTCACCTGTCCAATAGACTGGAGCTATGCTATTTGAGGGGGTTCTCGGGGTCGATATCTGATCTTGTCCTGGATGGGTGGGTATTCTGTTCTTTGGTGGCTGTTGCCCACTCTGGATCCGAGGCAAGTGCGGTGGCTGTGGGGTTCTGGTAGAGAGGGCTTCTGTAGGTTCACAGGTGACATAAAGGAATGGAGACAGCTAGGAGAAAAGAACCAGAGGGGCAATGGGAAAGAGCTGGGGGACCAGGGGTGGCAACAAGGTTCCCACAGAGTGGAGGTAGGGTGGGAGGAGGGGTCCCTGCAGGCAGGCTGCTACAGGACTGAGAGTAGGTCTGGAGAGATCAGAATGGAGGGCAGGAAGGATAGTGACAACTGCCTACCTGTGTCCTAGCTCAGTGTGGTCCCTGGGGGTCCATGGTAGGAAGCATTTCTGATCCCTAACTGACAGAAGAGTGGAGCTGGGCTATGAGGAAAGGCTGAGGTGGGGAGGGGGTCAGTGGAAAAGAGCTAAGGGGACCCGGATGCTCAACAGGAGGCGAAGTCCCCAGGGCAGGATAGGGGAGAAGGGCTCCTGTGTTTCAGCCCAGTGTGGCCACTGGGAGTCCCTGACTAAAGGGTTTCTGCGCGACATTTGCTGACACAAAGGAAGGGAAGGCTGAGAGGACCCACAGGAAAGAGTAGAGTATTTACGTGCATGGGCATTTGCATGCAGTGCCGCATGGGGCCGAAAGAGGGCGACAGATGCCCTCATACTGGAGTTGGAAATGCTGAGGAGAGGCCATGTGGGTGCTGAGATTCAAAGCCAGGTCCTTAGCATGACAATTCCTTTAGAAATTGAAAATAGAGCCACAGAGCCATCCCTCCAGTGGGAACATGGCCACGGGAGTGGGATCAAGGAGTTCGGAGACGTTTGCTTGTTCACAGGAACTAATCACTGTCTTCTGAGATGCTCACTTCTTCACATCCACAGAAGGATAATTCCCAGAAGGATTAGTATTAAAAAGCGGCTCTGTCACTCAAACCGAAGAAGCCGAGGACATGGTGCTAAGTGAGGTGAACCAGGCACCGAGGGACGAATTCCACAGGACTTGGCTTACATGAGTGTTCATCTGGCATCAGCAGGGTAGAGTGGGGTCACCAAGAGCTGGGGATGCGGAGGTCAGCCATCTTAGTTACCTTGAATTAGCTAGTCCATGGTACAAGGATATACAATGAACGCCGCCATCAAACCATTTACTCAGCAAGTTTTCAATGTATGTCTGGAAACCAGCAAACTGGGTTTGTGTAGGGCGTTTCCGTAGTGTAGTGGTCATCACGCTCGCCTAACACGCGAGAGGTCCCCGGTTCGAAACCGGGCGGGAACAGTATTGCTTTTTCTCACTCTTCCCTTTTCAGATTCTCAGCTCACTCCCTACATTTTTCTGCCCTTAGGACCTAAGAATCTCAGCTGTGCTACCATTTGGACCATCATTGTCATACTTTCCTGGACCAAAGACAGAGTACGTAATGTGTGAGGATCCAATGGACACATAAGAAAATACAAGAAAAGTAGGTTGACATCGGGGGATTAGCTCAAATGGTAGAGCGCTCGCTTAGCATGCGAGAGGTAGTGGGATCGATGCCTACATCCTCCAACTCTTATGTTGCCACTCTTTATGTTACAAGGATATTTATGATCCTTGCAATATTTATGATATTGCAATGGGGGAGTTCACCGAAAGGTTCTTCGTAAAAACCATAACGCAGACCTCTGCAGGGCTCCCTGCGAGTGTTGGGAGGGACAAAGCTCCGGCTCAGAGAACTGTCAGCAAAGAATCTGCCAGAACACGCTTTGACCTCACTCAGCTGTTGGACGTTGGTGAATGGCTTGGGGTTCTGAACCCGACATTCCTCAGTTCAGTGTCTCTAGATTGGCAGAAGGTAGGAAACACACAGGAGTTACCCACCCTTCTGATCCTCCCAGGAGGTCAGGTGAAGAGTCAGTGCGGATGGAGAGAAGGACACTGTAGGAAATGTGACGAGGACGAAGGCTCAGGTCTTCTCTGTATCCCTCTGCTTCCAGATTCCTTAAACGAGCCAGAAGTAGGGACCGTGGGGCAATAAAGATAGAGTCCTTTGAGAGTGTTACGACTTAAATGCTGCACAGAGTAGATTTTTTTTTTTTTTATAGTACATTAGCTTATAGTACATTTGGCTTATTTTTATTGAATAAAAGTACGGCTTGGCCCGTACAGGAATCGAAACCGTGACCTTTGCGTTATTAGCACCACACTATAACCAACTGAGCTAACCGGCCCATAGAGGTTGGACTTTCTGTCTACCTCTACAGACAGAGAATGACACAAATGTCATTTAACAGAGGATTTGGGGAGTTCTGTTAGTTTGTTGCAATTTTCAAGGTTTTATGAAAAGAGCTGTGAACCACAGATTGTTCTAAGCATGAACAACGAAAATGTAAATGTCACATTCCAATGGTTGCTGACCCCGGTGTTCCTTGGTCAACATACTTGCTCAGACTGTAAGTCATCCTCCAGCAGCCAAACTGAAGAGTGTAGAGCAGCTTGAGTGTGTTCTCTTCTCAGATGATATGCCTTAAATAGCTTCCAGTAGTTGGAAATCTCAGACTTTGTTGTAAAATGGAATGACCAACTGGCCCGTACGGGGATCGAACCCGCGACCTTGGCGTTATTAGCACCACGCTCTAACCAACTGAGCTAACCGGCCACATATATGTGAATAGCGTCGATATCTATAGTTAGGAAAGAAAGTAATTTAAAAATGACAAAGTTTTTCGGTTTTTTTGGGGGGCTTGGATGTGATTTTTTTTTTCTTGAAATTGTAAATTTTCCTTGAAGCTGAAAAAAACGTACGAAACTCGCGTTGTTCCAAGTAAACTTCTCTCAGCAGAAACAAAACTCTGTACCAGAGCAAGCAATGTCGCCTTGCAGTGAGTCCTGACGCAGAGACACTGGCCCTGGACAGCCCAGTCCTCTCGCACGGTGCCTGCACCACCGCAAGGCGCCCTCCAGACCTCACGGAGTTCGCATCCTGCGCAGATCTCCCTGTTGCCTCCAAGTGACGATCTGATACACAGCCTCCCCAATTTTACCCATTTCTCCTTCAATTCACCAAAACCATTTGGATAACGCGATGGGTGGCGGGCCTCGGCCAGGTCGCGCGTCTCTTGGGCCGCTAGGGCATCGCTCGGGTCCTGTAGACGCGGGGACTCCAGCGGCCGGTGATGGTGCCCGGGAGATCTGCGCCGTTCGCGGCCCGCGGGGCTTCGTCCCTCCGGCCACTGTCGCGGTCCGCGGAGTCCCGTGAGGAGTGAGTCCAGGAGCAGCGCGTCCCCGCCGGGCACAGGCGGCGGAGTCCTCTCGGCACAGCCGCGCTTGTCCTAAGCGGCAGCGACGCCCAGCTCTGCTCGGCTTGAACCCGGATTTACTGTCGTCGCTGGACCAGCAGCTGTTCCAGAAGTCCGGGGGACGCCTGCGGGAAGTGTGTGCTCTCAACCACCTCTACAATGTAGTTTTACAATTATAACATCATTCCCAGGTCAAAGAAACTGCACGAGATTGTGAATTAATCACAAGCCATGTGACTTAGGCCACTTATCATATCACAGCCAGCGTGCTGCGGAGGGTCTTGGGTCTTCATAAGGGCTGCCTTGCCTCTGGAACTCCTGCAGATCCCTGGCCTTGCCCACAGCACCTGGTCTTTCCCTATCCTATCTGGTGCAATTGACTTGACTCTTCTCTACTGCGGGATTGACTCATAATAGAAGATACATCCTATTAATTCCATGAGTCCACACAATAATTCTTTGCCCCTCTTAGCAAACAGACTTGTAAACAAGGGTCCTGAACCCCTGCTCCACAGGCACTTCCAGTTCCATGGAAGGCACTTGCAACTGTCTGTTCCCATCAGTCACTCTGAGGACAATGCCCTCCCACGATTACCTAGTGACATTTCTTTCTCAGGCAATGGTTTTTTCAGACCCTGTCTCTGTCCAGTTTTTTTTTTTTTTTAAATCTGAAAATGCATTCCCCTTCAAGGTTTCTAAATTAATTACCTGGCTAGCATTTCTTCATTCCACAAATCTTTGTTTCTTTGTTTTGTTTGAAATTGGGTTTCCCTGGAGTCCTGGCTGTCCCACAGCTGGCTTTGTAGACCAGACTGGACTTGCTGTTCCACAAATCTTAAACAAATCCCCTAGCCCGATGCCAGATGTGCTCAGAAAAAAGGACTGTTTCAGTATTCAACCAGAATCCTGCTGGGGTGAGAAACAGCTGTGGAAGCCACTGAGCTCTGCCCTCCTCTACTGCCTTGGCACTTGACTCTTTAGAAAACTGTGAGGAAGACCAGGCAGAGTATGAGGCCCAGTAAATAAATAGAAGGCCAGGGGATGGCGAGAGGGAGGCAACTTGGTAAGATAAATACCTCTAGATCAGACAATGTGGTGCTGCCGTGTGGTTATTATTATTATTATTATTATTTGGGTGGGGATATCTTTCGGATCTATGTTGACACATGAACAGAAGTTTTTCTTCTGGAAAATGCCAACTAAAAAGTGTCACCTTCAGGGACTCATGAAATTGGGAGTGAGGTGTGTTGCAGGGGGTGGAAAGTAGGAAAGAAAGAGTGTGAGGGCAATATGATGAAGATACATTGTATACTCCTATGCTGACTGGTTTCCCTCAGCTTGACACAAGCTAAAGTCGATGGAGAGGAAGGAACCTCAGTTCAGAAAATGTCTCCATAAGATACAGCTGCAGGCAAGCCTGGAGTACATTTTCTTAATTAGTGATTGATGGGCATCGGAGGAGGTATGTGTGTGTGTGTGTATGTGTGTGTGTGTGTGTGTGTGTGTGTGTGTGTGGATCAGCACATTGTCTGTGGGTTCACCTCTGGGCTGGTGGTCCTGGGTTCTATAAGATAGCAAGCTAAGCAAGCCATGGAGAGCAAGCCAGTAAGCAGCACTCCTCCATGGCCTCTGCATCAGCTCCTGCCTGCAGCTTTCTGCCTTGCTTCAGTTCCCGTCCTGGTGTCCTTTGATGATGAACAGTGATGTGAAAGCTTAAGTCAAATAAACTCTTTCCTCCAAGGATGCTTAGGTCATGGTGTTTCGTCACAGCAAAGATAACCCTAACTAGGACCACCTGTATGAAAATTCAAAGGAAAAAAAAAATAAAAGCTGAGCCCTGATTTGTTTCTCGTCTGGCTTTGTCAATCACTAGTGTGTGATTAATTCTACTGAGCCTCAACTTTATCAGTAAGATAAGAATAATGATAAACAGGCTTATGGAAAAAACAGGATGCTTAAATAAGGTCAATAAGATCTTAATAGGTTTGGGGGTCATAGTGATGGGAAAGAAGAAACAAAACAAACACAAAACCACCAGAGACCCCACGCTAATCTCACTGTGTGACATTTTGAGATTATCCGAGACAAAATGGTTGGATGGACGAGCAAGTTTGCATGACTGGCCTGCACACCTGTCTCCCAGAACTAGTGCGGGCTGTTTACACTTTTAAGTATTCAGTGAGAGGCCCTGTTCCAACAGGGCAGGTTGACGCGGGAGAGGAAAAGACTGAGAACGATGAGGTAACAAAGTACGGTGTCAAGCAGTAGCTGAGATCGGGCACCACGTTCAGTCCTCCATCGTGGTTTCGGGGCTTGTGAGGTTCTTCAAGAGCGCAGGACCAAGAGAGATGGTAGGGATGGGGGAGGGACACCTTGAAGACGGTGAATGTTTCCTGTAAGGTAAAACAAAGCAGTTGTCCTCCAAGCCTTCTTAGCGCAGTAGGCAGCGCGTCAGTCTCATAATCTGAAGGTCCTGAGTTCGAACCTCAGAGAGGGCAGTTTTTGCTCACTGCCCGATTTCCCCTCAACTCATTCTTACCTAGAGTCTTTCTTGGACAAATGAATACCACAGAAGTCTTTAGGATTCCCACGCCTGAGAACTGCCTACCCAGATCTTTCTCTGCTAACTTTTATAGAACTCACAGCCAGTCTTTATGGAACTCAGAGCCATGGATAACAGAGGCCACTTCGAGGTTCAGTGAATGGAATTGTCCTCTAGTGGATCCACAGACTTTCTGGAGCTGCAGAGAAGACAGAAACGCTCTATGGCGTTGGCTGGACTGCTCAAGGATGCCCGACTTCCTTCTCCTGGTGTTTGGTACTTACCGAGCGACTGGATGTCAACTTTGTGGATAGCTGCAAGCCTGGGCTAGCTGAATTGGTATTCTTACTGAAATGAACCAGGAAACAGGCTAAGCCTGACCGGAAGAGGGAGAATCCAGGCTGTGAGAACACTGGTCTGGGGTCAGGTGGATCTGGGTGGAGAACTGCAAAGCTTCTGTTGTCCTAAGGAGGTCCTGACACCCAGGGGACCTGAGTAGTCCAGGAGAGAGTCCGACCCTGAGGAGCACTGTCTTCAAGGAGGCGTTGTACCTCGCATTGCACATCTACCAATGTCAACTGTAGTCTCAGAATTCTTCACATTTCTCACAGGACACAAAACGACCAGTCATGCTCCCACAATGACATCCGGGTAATCTGCTACGAAAAACCGCTGATGCCAAGAAATGATAAAGAATAAAAACACCTGTGTCTGGTGGGGGTGGGGGCGGGGGTGATGGGGGCAGGCCAGCAACCAGGTGTGCTGCTGAGCTAGGCCCGACCTGCTCTTACTAATTACCATAAAAAAGTGTCTCGCTTAAGAATAACTCCAACAAAGTAGACAAAACAGGTGTTCTGTTAAATCTCTACCCTTTAAATAATTGCAAATCCTGTCTTCCAGATGTCCCTGCCTTGAGGCCTATGTTAGATTTTTCTCACCCTGCAATCACCTGACGTGAAATTGGACACATACTTTAACACTTCTCAGGCTGCAGTCTAACGTTTCCGTTCCTGACCTTCCTGGGATTTCTTGGGAAGCACAGTTTTCAAATTCTAACAAGACCACAATCTAGGAAGAAGGGAATGGGAAAAATATAATTTCTTGTTTTACACACTGTAAAGTCCCTTCCCGAGATTCTCATGTCTGAGTTCCTGAAATCACTGAGGAGTCACCTTGCATGGGAAGATGACTGTGTGGCTGTGTTAAGGTCACAGAATCGGAAAGAGAGTTTACTTTTCTTAGGGTCTCAGAGGGCTAAAAGGCCAGCATGGGGGAGGCTGGCAAGCAAGCCCCAGGCATGGCTGTGAAAGAGGAAGCCCAGAAATCACATCTAAACAGCAGTGCTGCTAGAACAGTGTAGTTTCGCTCATAACCCACTTCTGCTGTTTTCCCATGATCCAACTGTGTAATTTCTGGTCAGTGATTCCAGGTTTTAAATAATCTGTAAGTGTTCAGTTTCTACACTTTATCATCAGCTAAGAACTTAAAAAGAAAATCACATTCTCTGTTCGGCTGTTAATGCTGGGATCCATATTTAGTTTTATAAGCTTTTCCTTTTTTTTTAGTTTTGTTTGGGTTTTTTGGGTCATGGATTTTATTTCTGTTTGTCGATAAGAAATGTCAGAGTGGAATGTTAATAAATTTTAGTTTAGTTCTGTAATGTCAAGAATTTAAAAATTAAAAAAATGGATTGGTTAAAAAAAAAAACAACCTATAGACTTGGGTTAAAAGCATGTACCTTATTCTTCTGTCCAGAAAGCCAGGTATAGATTGGACAGAGATTTGTTTGGCCTGATGAGAAGCACTTTTAAGTTTCTATTTAGAAGACTACCAAAAGAAACTAAAATCTTGAGCTTGTGACCCAAACAGTAAACAGTCATTGTTCTATTAGCCTATCAGGACTCTATTAATGTTAAACTCCAAACTTTTGAAATCTTAATAGAACAATATC
Source organism: Peromyscus eremicus (assembly GCF_949786415.1). Taxonomy (NCBI): domain Eukaryota; kingdom Metazoa; phylum Chordata; class Mammalia; order Rodentia; family Cricetidae; genus Peromyscus; species Peromyscus eremicus. The sequence continues at coordinate 39,482,922 of NC_081420.1, forward strand.
ATAGAAGGGGAAAGAAATCTGAAGCATTTGAGTCATCTATTTATACCTTTGTAACTTGTATTTACATCTTAAATCATTTTGAGACCCTCAAAGCTCATAAGTTTTCACCTCAGATCTTCATATATTTTAAAACATTCTTAGACCTTCAAAACGTGCATCACCTTAGATTGCCAGTTCTTAAACTTTTAAATACACACACAGACACAGACACACACACACACAGACACACACACACACACACACACACACACACAAACATATACACAGAGAGATACACATACACACACACACAGACACACATAGACACAGGCACAAAGACACACACACAGACACACAGACACACGACACACACACACACACACACACACACACACACACACACACACACAAAGATTCAAGTCCTAGCTGCTCATTGGCCTCTGGGGTGACAGGTAGCACTAGTTACAATGTTCTGGCTATGTTTTAGCAGCTCAAGTAAGATGACTTTGAACCTCACAAGGAGTCAAGATTGTTGCCTAAACTGGTTTGACTTCTGGGTAAATATTTGTTTGGCCTCTTATTTAAAAGTGCTCTGCCTTGTTTTTCTTTTATTTGATTGATTGATTTTCTCCCCCGAAGTTAAAGCCTGTGTGGCCTCTGGTTTAGAGTTTACTTTTCTGTTCTGTTTTCTTCTATCTGGTTTATTTTACTCTGACTGTTAGATTTGGAAGCACAGCCTGAATGCTGGGCAACAGGCCTTGGGGGCATGTTTTGGCAAGTTGGTCCTACAGTGCTTATGTCCATGCAAAAACTCAGTTCTCACTTAAAGTGGATAAGATAGTTTATTCTGGAACCAAATTTGAGTGACCAGCCTGGAAACACAATTATGTTATCCCTAGTTCCATGTTCCAATTTGGAAACAATTTTGTGAAGTTTTCATAGTAACAGAACAAAGAACTTAATAAACCAAGGCACTTTTTAATACATTGATGGAAACATTTTTAGGCAATGGCTTTAAGGCTTCCGTTCACCATTTCAGAAACCCTGCCTTTTTATGCTGACCAACTTTGTGGTTTTGGTGGACGTTCTTTGTTGAAAATTATATTTCCTTTTTACTTTTCTTTTTAAAGCCAATTTAAATTGTGTGTGTGTGTGTGTGTGTATGTATGTGTGTGTTTAGTACAAACTATCCCATTTTAACTAGCATATGTCTATGACTTGGTGACATTAATCACATCCACAGTGCTTTACATTACTGTTAGTACATGTGCTTAGCTCTAAACTTATGTTCTTCTCTAAATCACTACAGCTTTATTATACAAAATACTTGACTCAAGGGAGAGATCAGAATTAGCCTCTCTCATCACATTAGTTAGCTCACTCACTCATACTACTCATCCTTTCATGATTCTGCCCTGGGTTACAATTCCTAACTTGTTCACCTGGAATCATAGCCCTCACAGCTAAACCAAAGGGGAGACTCTTCAGAACCAAAGGATACGGATGTGCCCATATCCCTTGTCCAAACAGATCTTCCAGAGGGGAATACAACAACTCTAAGGAAAAAGAGAAAGAGCCTAGAGACTGTAGATAAAAGGACACTAGCTAACAAAATGAGAGGGAAGGAGAGATCAGTGGTCAGGACACTGGAAGCGAAGGAAACGGTAGAGCTTAAGAAGCATCAGGTTTTTGAGATCCCCTTTTTTTCCTTGGTAGACAAGTGCCTACATATTATAAAGCTTGGGTCAGTGAAAATTGCTCAGTGATAGCTAGCCTGCCACAGAGTATTCTCCACAGCTGTCACAGGGAAAAGCAGAGATGGTTTTTTATAAAGATGGCCCAGATGTTACTAGACGTCAGCAGAGGGAGATGGGGAGGTTGGGCATGGGATAGATTGAGGGCCAACCCAGAAACCTGCTCTAGTGTCCTGAGTCCCCTGGAAGAGGCATGTTCTTGTGAGAAGGGATGAAGCTGATGATGGGCTGGGACAAGATGTGCTTGGGAGCGCCTCTCTACTCTTCCTCCCTCCAGACCTGAGTTATTGGCTCCTTCCGTTTGAGCACCTTTCCCCCAGATATTTATTTTTTAATTGTTTTAATTTCTCCCCTCTCCTATTTTTCAATTTAAAAAATTTTTAAATTATGTGTACATCTGTAAATGTGAGTGCAGGCACCCTCAGAGACTGTTGGATCTTCTGGAGCTGGAATGACAAATGGTTTTAAGTCACCCAACAAGGGTGCTGTGAACTGGACTCAAGCCATCTGCAAGAGCAGTAAACAGCCGGGCGGTGGTGGCGCACGCCTTTAATCCCAGCACTCAGGAGGCAGAGCCAGGAGGATCTCTGTGTGTTCGAGGCCAGCCTGGTCTACAGAGTGAGATCCAGGAAAGGCACCAAAACTACACAGAGAAACCCTGTCTTGAAAAAAACAAAAACAACAAAAACCAAAACCAAAACAAAAGAGCAGTAAACATTCTTAACTGCTGATCCATCTGTTCATCCACGCTTGAACATTTTTGAAAAAAGACTTGAGGGAAGGCCAACTAACTTCCTATGGGGGTTTTGAGTAAGAGGTGATCGTCTAGAGGTGGACAAATGTCACAGTAAGGACTCACTCAGGTGGACCTCAGAAACAGGATTTCCTTGAGGACTTTGACCCAAACCGTATCATCAAGACAAAATGGGGTATGCCCCCACCTCTCTCCTTCCAGGAGCTCTGAGCCTAGGCTCTGAGATAATTTGTTGGAACCTGGCTGGGTAGATGGATGGGTGATGTGTGATACCAGCTGGATAATCTCAAGTCAAGTAGCAGGCCCATGAAATGAAAGGCCTGAATATAAAGCCTCAAAAGGAGTCAGTAACAATTGCCCAACGTACTTCTTAGTCACACAACAGGTAACATCAAGAAATTCAGACCTCTGTAGGTGGAGTTTCTCTTTGTCTTGGCAACTACTCCTAAATAACCACATAGAAACAATATTAATTATAAATGCCTGGCCAATAGATCAGGCTTGTTACTAGCTAACTCTGACAACTTAAATTAACCCATTTCTATTAACCTACATTCTGCCATGTGGCATCACCTCTCTCTCATCTTGCACCTCCTGTTTCTTCTCCATGCCTCCCTGGCAACTCCTCTAACTCCGCCCTCCTCCTTCCCAGTGTCCTAGTCTGGCTTTCCTGCCCAGTCTCTTCCTGCCCAGCTATAGGCTAATCAGTTCTTTATTAACCAATGAGAGTGATACATACATATTTACACCGTACAAAGGTTGTTCCACTGACCTCTTGCACCAAATTAGTGAGACTGTGTGTTGAGTAGGCCATTTATTTTCTCTACCTTCCCAGAGGATTGAGGCTGCCAGGCACAGCAGAGACTAAATTGTGTCACCAGGGCTCTAAAGACTCCCCAGTGACTTTTGCTTTGAAGGATGGCTCATCACTTTGTATGCTCCTAGGCATTCTGAATCTAGGAATAGTTTCATTTGAGGAGACCTTTATCATTTCCCATGATCTTTCTGTTTGTCAAGGGAAAGCTTCAATCTATCCAGCGAAGATGTCCACTCAAACTAGTAGCAAATAGATTTTTATGTCCTTTTGGTTAATGAGTAGAATTTATTTGACAATCTTTCCTTGGTTTTTCTCCCTGCATCTGCATTCCAAAGGGAAACAGGTGATTTCTGTAAGAATTATTTTTGACAGAGTTGGCATCAGTGAACTATTAGGGGTATAACCTCTAACATTTCTCTCTGTAGATATCTTTTTTTTTTTTTTTTTTTTTTTTGGTTTTTCGAGACAGGGTTTCTCTGTGTAGCTTTGTGCCTTTCCTGGGACTCACTTGGTAGCCCAGGCTGGCCTCGAACTCACAGAGATCCACCTGGCTCTGCCTCCCGAGTGCTGGGATTAAAGGCGTGTGCCACCACCGCCCGGCTGTAGATATCTTTTTAACTGAATGACATTTTTCTTCTTCCAAGGTGGTACATTTGGTGAAGAGATTTTAAAGTTTTTCAGTATAGGGACTGATGTAGCCACAGATTACCATCAGCAGTGACCCCATTTCTTCTATCTTAAGTGCCACAGCTTCAGCAGCAGCATCGACTAGGTGATCACCCAAGACCTTCAGTGCCCTTCCTTTTGGTACTCTTGGCATGCATGACTGCAACTTTCTGGGAAGCAGGGCCTCATATAGTAACTCCAAGATCGTCCTCAAGTGTTTGATAGATGTCCCCAAGATAGTCAGAAATCCTGTTTCCTGCCAGAAGGCAGTATGAGCATGCAGTATCAAGTATGCGTACTTGGAATTTGTATAAATATTTACCTGTTTTCCATTACTATGGTCAAAGCCCTTGTTAGGATGATAAGCTCTTCCAGTTGGGCAGTGGTGTTAACTTGGAGAAGGTTAGGCTCTAGAGTCTCAGATCTGGTTATCATTATATACTTCACTCTAAGTTCTGTTGTGGGATATTTAATCATACTGTGAACCCCAAGTTTGTGCTTGCATTAATTAATTAAAGCCAAGCTTGGGTTAGGAGGCAGAGCCAGCAAATAGTTGACAGAAAGTTGTAGGCAGAAATTTCGGTCCCGACAGCAACTCCCAAATACCCAGCAGCTGCTTCCCAAGTCACCACACAGAGGCTTATGTTAATTATAAATGCTCAGCTGGTAGTTCAGGCTTATTACTAACTAGCTCTTACACTTAATTTAACCCATAATTCTTAACTATGTTTAGCCACATGGCTTGGTATCTTTTTTTAGTACAACATTCTCATCTTGCTTCCTCTGTGCCTGGCTGGCAGCTCCTGACTCCATCCTTCTCCTTCCCATCATCCTTAGGTTGGTCACCCCGCCTATACTTTGTGCCTGGCTACTAGCCGATCAGTGTTTTATCAAACCAGTTCAAATGACAAATCTTTACAGTGTACAAGAGGATAATTCCACAGCATTTCCCCCTTTTTGTCTAATTAAAAGATGAAGGTTTTAACTTTAACATAAGATTACATAGGACAGCCGGGCGGTGGTGGCGGCGCACGCCTTTAGTCCCAGCACTAGGGAGGCAGAGCCAGGCGGATCTCTGTGAGTTCGAGGCCAGCCTGGTCTCCAAAGCGAGTTCCAGGAAAGGCGCAAAACTACACAGAGAAACCCTGTCTTGAAAAACCAAAAACCAAAAACCAAAAAAAAAAAAAAAAAAAAGACTCCCAGAGCAATATCCTTCCTCTCCGTTCCATAAAAGGAAAAGTAAGGTTGAATGGATAGCCCTAAACCAGGGGCCAAGTAAGTGTCTGTTTGAGTAGCTAGAAAGAATGAGCCTCAGGTTCCCATATGAAAGAGGCTGGTGTGGGGTATTCCTGAGCCCCCTAAGAAGCTAGTAGAGAGACTTCACCAGCTCTGCAAATCCAGGAATCTAGCCCTCAAGTGCTTGCTTGACAGCTTGGGAGAGGAGATATGTTAGAACAGGCTGGATCATTCAAACCCAGACCTCATTTTCCTATTATAATCTCCAAATATGTAACTCAAGACTGGCAGTTGGACCAGTTTCCAAGAAACCTTACATCGCCTTTAGGTTCTCTTATATTTATGTCCTTTTTATATTGTTTTGTTTTCTTCTTGAGACCAGAGTAGGAACTGAAAAGGGTGTTGGGCTTATTTCCTTCTTATCCTGTGGCTTTTTATGATTTGATTCCCCAACTGCTATTCCCTGTTCCCTGGCCTCCTTGCCCTTTGTTTGACAGTTTGTACAGTCCAGAGAGTGATCTAACCTAGGATGGTTTAAATGAGTGAAAGTAGCAAAAAGGGAGAAACAAGAGGCACATAGCAAAATATCCTCAAATCTACATTTACAGCTGTCTTGGTTACTGTTCTGTTGCGATGAAGAAGCCCTATGACCAAGACAACTTGTAAAAGGAAACATTTTAATTGGGGGCTTGCTTACAGTTTCAAAGTGTTAGTCCATGATCATCATGGTGGAGAGCATGGTGGAAGGCATGGTGCTGAGGCAGTAGCTAGGAGCTTACATCTGATCCACAAGGAGGAGGCAGAGAGGGAGAGAAAGAGAGAGACTGAGCCTGGCTGGGTTTTTGAAACATCAAAGATCACCCTAGTGATACACCTCCTCCAACAAGGCCACACCTCCTAATCCTTCCTAAACAGTCCGCCAACTGAAAACCAAGCATTTGGATACATGAGCCTATGGAGCCATTCTCACCCAAACAGTTAACATCAACTTCCCCAGAAATCATGAAAGAAAATTCCTCTTATAACTATTGTACTAAAGTTACTGGTTAAGAGACTTCTGTGTAGAAAGTTCTGTCTTCTTCATGAGTGAGCATTACATTATTTGTTTTTTATTATAAACAGTTTTATGTTATGAGATAATAGTAGCTTCTGTTGAAAAATAATTTACTCTTTAGCTATCATTAAGGATAACACCATGGCTTTATTTGTGAACTCTTTAATTGTCCTCCCTTTTCCTTGTCACAGAGTAAGGGGGCCAACTTGTGGCTTTGAAAGACATTTTGAGACAAACATGTTTGTGTTTGTCCCATCTCCAAAGCCAGCTTCTCAGTGAGCTTAAATAGCAGAGGACTATTTACCAATATTTCTCATACTCCCTTTGTTCCTCTATAAAACTAAATGTGGTGGTTTATGTGGACAAGGAACTCACTGTTGAGTCCAGTGACAACTGGGTGGACTTGTCTTTATGACCCACCGAGAGCTATTCAAATGAATCTTACTTGCTTGGTCATGTGTTAGGAATGAGGACTTCCAAAAGATAGAAGTGTCTTCTTTCCTTCAAGAGTGCTATAAGTGACAGAACACTTCACATTAATGGATTACCCTGTGGTCTCTTTAAACTTTATAAGGTCATGGTTGTAGGGGCAGTCTGCACCATGATCCAGTAGAATCAAACCAACATATGTATCTTCTTTGACCCCTGTACCAGGCTTGAGACTTATTATTAGTTTTGAATGTTCAACCTAGCTTAGGCTTGTTTCTGGCTAGCTCTTTTAACTTAAATTAACCTGTTTTTCTTTATCTACCTTTTGCCTCAGGGCTCTTTACTTTTCTTTCCTTCTGTCTATCTTACTTTCACTGTGTCTGTCTGTCTGTCTGGCAGCTGCCTGGCTTCTGGCCTGGGGTGTGTCCCTCTCTTTCTACTTGTTCTCTTCTTTCATTCTTTCTCTCGAGCTTCTCTTCTATGTATTCTCTCAGCCTGCCAGCCCCGCCTATCTTTTTCTCTGCCTAGCTATTGGCCATTCAGCTTTTTGTTAGACCAACTAGGTGCCTTAGGCAGGCACGGTGAAACAAATGCAGTACATCTTTACATAATTAAACAAATGCAGCGTAAACAAAAGTAACACACCTTTACACAATTAAAATAATATTCCACAGCATAAACAAATGTAACATGTCTTTGCCTAGTTAAAATAATATTCCACAACATACCCGTGTTTAACCTGAGATCCTCCCTGTCAAGCCTTGGGTAGTCAGTTGCTTAAAAACCTTTATCCATAGCCAGTTTGGTTTGGTTCTGAGACAGAGTCTCACTACCTAGCCCTAGCTATCTTGGAGCTCTCTATATAGACCAGACTGTTCTCAATCTCATAGAGATTTGAAGAGGCTTTGGAGTCAGCATAGAACATACCCAGACACTAAATTCTCAGCACAAAGGAGATTTATTTACCCTAGAAGGGACAATCAGGGATAGGGACTGCCTCTGGATCAGGCAAAGACAGTACCAGGTTTCTCTGTAGGGGTGGTTTTTCAGGAGAAAAAGAGGAAGTCTGTGTTAGGATGAGTTTCTAAGTCCTGATTGGAACTGTTAGTCAGTATAGCCAAATAATGGATTTTGATTGCTGGACCTTGATGTTTTGATAGTTGGACTCTGGCGTTTTAGTCAGGCATAAGGAAGTGACAAATAAGGGAACGGACCTTGGCGACTGGCTTTAGGAATGTGGAAATGCCTAAATAAGGGCATCTAACAGGTTTAGCATGGGAGAGGGAAGTGGGGAGGGCAAGACCTGCCAGCACCGTGTTTAGCAAGGCTTGGGCCTGTTATAGAACCCTTTAAGACTTGTCTGCCTCTGCCTCCCAAGTGCTGGAATTAAAGGTGGGTGCCATTACACCTGGTTTCAATTATTATTTTAAAGGTAGGAACCAACTTTTACAATTTTCTACTTGTAGTACCTGGCTACAGTATAAAATAGGATGTTCATTAATTTTAAAGTTAAATGGGATCTGCAGATTAGTTGTTCACCAGATTAATTTGATACTTTTACATTATCTTCCTGTGTATCAATCGAAAACCTGAGATGCCTCAGCAACTTAAGAGGTAAAGAGAAATAGGGTTGATAAAGTGCCTGGAACACAGTGTATACACCATATAAACATAATCCATAGTATATGAAAGGATGAATGGCGCTGGTGGGTTGGCGGAAGAGTCACGGCCACGGCAGAACCTGATGTTAGTTTTTAGAGCTTTAATGGAGGGAAAGGGTGGTGGTGAGGAGCCAGGTTTGGCGGGGGAAACAGAGCAGGAACACTGAGAGGAACACAGGAAGAGAGGCACAGAGAGAGAGAGAGAGAGTGTGGGGGTCCGTGTCCGGCTTTTAAGGTGGTACATAGTCGCCCGCTGATGAGTAAGGCACCAGACAAGACTCCGAGCTGCGCATGTACAGAATCCTAACAGTATATCCCATCCCATCCAAACATCACCCAGGAGTCTACTTCATCTGATCTCTGTAACGTCTGACCCTGCTAGTAAAACAATGCTATTATTACTAAACGTATTATTATCTTTGTCTCTGCATTTAAAATGAAAACAAAAAAAAATCTTTAAAAATATTTGAGTTTCAGGGATAACTAAGCTACTCCAGCATGCTTAAAATTTCAGGAGTGATTTCTCTTTTAAAATCATTATTATTTACTGTGTGCATATGTCTGTGTGTGTATGGGGGGGCTAGCATGAGCATACTAGCACCCAGGTGTGGAGATTAGAAGAAGACATGAGGAAATCTGTTTTCCTGCCTCTTGACTACAGAGAATCAAACTTGGGTTGCCAGGCTAGGCAGCAGGCACCTTCAACACAGAGACACCTTGCTGGCCTAGATTTCTCATTTCTTATAAGATGAAGTCTGCCCCTTTGAAAGAACTGTGACTCATTTCCATCCCATCTCACCTTTAGTCAACTCCTTCTAATCTTTGACCTCACGCCTAATTGTCTATTCTTCTCTGAACTTTCCCCCAAGTCGGCCAAGTGCCCCATCCCTATGCTCCCACACCATCTTTTACAACTTCTCTAAACTATTGGCATCTGCAGTTTCTAGACTGTGAGCATGAGACTAGCCAGCTGAGGACTGAGCTGACTGGTGTATTTGTATTGCATTGTAATGTCAGGTGAATCAGAGATGCTCGATAACTCTTCAGAGACTGGATGCACTGGATACTCTGCTTGAGCCCACATGTTTATGCCTTCGTTAGGGTTTCTGTGGCTGCGACGAAACACCATGACCAAAAGGCAAGGTGGGGAGAAAAGGGTTTATTTAGCTTATACTTCAGCATTGCTGTTCATCCCTGAAGAAATTCAGGACAGGAACTCAAACAGGGCAGGATCCTGGAGGCAGGAGTGGATGCAGAGGCCATGGAGGGGAGCTGCTTACTGGCTTGCTTCCCCTGGGCCACTCAGCCTACCTTCTTATAGAACCCAGGACCACCTGCCCAGGGATGGCACCACCAACCATGGGCTGGGCCTTCTCCCATTGATCACTAAATGAGAAAATGCCTTACAGCTGGATCTCACTGAGGCATTTCCTCAACTGAGGCTCCTTCCTCACTGATGCATTTCCTCAACTGAGGCTCCTTCCTCACTGATGACCCTAGCTTGTGTCAAGTTGACACACAAAACCAGCCAGCACATTTATAGTAATTGACAAAGGATGCTCAGCACTTATCACATCTTAGTTTTCACTCAAGTAATTTCCCATAGTACTCTGAGGTAGCTATTAGTATAGTGGTTTCAGTAATTGACTCTGGTATCATTAGTTCAAACCAGCTTCTCATAACTAAATGTGAAATCTTGGCAAGTTAATCTCTCTGTTTACAGTAGCTGGTAGAGTCTATGCGTGGACCTTTGTGGCTCTAACAAGCTAGGCTCAGCCACCTGTCTTCAATATGTCAAAAAGACAAGCAAGGAAAAGCAGAGAAAGATTTACTCAGTGAAGAGGAATGAGTAAAGATGTTCAGTGACTCCCCCAAGTCATCTTTGGCGGCCCTAACATGAGGTTCAGTTTTTTTTTTTTGGGGGGGGGAGGCATGAGATGTGCATAAGTTAGCAGTCCTGGCCAAGATGCAGCCTCACTCATCATCATAGTCAGAGCTGTGTGAAGTCTTGCTCAGAATTTCCCACTGGCTGGCACCAGGGCCCCAGTCCTTTCCTTCTTCCAGTATAAGACTCCTGCCAAAATTCCAGTTCCTTGGAGTCCATTGTCTCAGTAGTCTCATAGCTGAAGGGATATCTTAGAATATCTTCCATCCTGCAATTGCATGTGTACATTTCCTCCTACTATAGCCATACACAGTCCAGCCTATAAAGTGATCAGAATTGTGTTTGGTACATATCACAGTCAAAAAAGTTAATACACGTTATTTAAATATTAGAATGAGGGCTAGAGAGAAAGCTCAATGGAAAAGAGCCCCCGTTCTTGACCTGCTTTGCTTCCTAGCCCCCCACATGGCAGCTCACAAACCATGCCTAATTCCAATTCTAGGGACTCTGATGCCCTCCAAGAACACCAGGCACTCAGGTGGTGCACATACATCCATGTGCACAGAAATGCTGGCAAAACACTCAGACACATAAAATAAATAAATCTAGGAAAAAATTTAAGTGTTAGAATGACCATAATGGGATTTTTTTTTTGCCTTAGAAATTTTTCGTTTAAAACCAGCTGCAGCAACTACAGAATTCCAAAAACAGGAATTAGTGAATCCAGAACACACTAACTGCCATCCTCAGTCCCTAACTCTAGAGTTTAACAGCCAATCCAAGTTCTTCGCCAGACCAGAGGATTGTGGTACTCATCTTCCCGTGAGGGTTTTTATTGTATACATACATGTAGGTATGTATAGATACATGTGCTATATTATATACTTATTTTTTTTTTATTGTGTGTGCGTGTCAGAAGGCAACTTTTGTGGAGTCGGTTCTCTCTTTCTGCGTTTTACATGAGTTCCAAGGATGAAATTCAGGTCTCTACGTTTGAGCAGTAAGTGCTCTCCGCTCCTCATTTCCCACAGAGTCATCTTGCGGGCCTATATACATTTCTCTTCCTTCAAGTTAAGAGGATATTTACTGTTCTTCATTTTTTTTTTTTTAATATATCTCCGTTCTCTAGCCTAGAATCGCAATCGGAAAGAACCGAAATCCTTTCAACAGTACAGTTTCCCGGCTGCTTTCTCCACGTAGCAAGGCCATGCCGCCGCTCCCCTTTCAAAGCCCCTCATCCCTCTCTGTCCTTGGCTTGCGTGAGTGACAGCTCCGCAGCGCCTTGGGACTCGCCACTGCTCCGGATCTTCTCCGGTGTTTAAGTCTCGTCTATCCTTAGGACGCTGCTCCTGGCTCGGGATTTGAACGGACGTAGGGTAAGCAAACAACGTGGGACGCGGTTTCAGATCCGCGGGGACCACCTCGGAGGCCTGCGTCCCAGTCTTCCATTCCAAGGACTAAAAACTGGATTTGCCGGCCGTAAGCGCCAGGGCGCAGGCGCGCTCAGGCTCCGCCCATTTCCGGAGGCTGGGTGCCTATTGGCTCAGGGCCCCGGTGACGCCCTTTAGGGGATGGTTACGTGCTGGGGGCGGAGCCACGCCGCCGTGGCCCAGCTGTGAGAGCTCTCGGTGTTGGCCTTGTGGCGCGGGTGGCCGGCTTCGCTGGGTAGGCACCTCGCGAACGGCCTGCTGACCTCTTGGCCTCACACTCCCTTCCTGACACGCTGGACCTGGACCCGCCGCCGCAGAGTGCGCGGCCCCGGAAGCCCCGGCTCAAGGGTCCAATCACCGGAAGTGCCGCCTAGGGCGGCGGGGTAAGCTTGCGGCCGGGCGGCGCGGCCTTTAGCGGTGCGGGGGGTCAGGGACCGGGCGCAGCGCCCCGGTGTCAGGTGCCCCGTCAAGGAAAAGTTGGGAGGTGAGCCTATAGGACTGTCTTGGAGGTAGTAATGAAGCCGGGCTTGGTGGCAGTCTGTAGCCTTCCTGAATGTCGGGAGAACCAGGGGCATTGGGAAGACCCTCCCCCGGTCTTAGGGGCGGAGATTAGTTAAGCGGCAGTGGAATCTGTTTGCTCAAAGCATTCCAAAGTCATTTATTTTTAGGGGCCTTGGTTAGATGTAACTTGGCATTCATGTATCGGCTTCCTGCAGTTTTAGTGTGTGAAGAATGAATCCTTGATCTCAGAAGTTGAAATAATACTGTGCCTATCAGTCACTCCAGCGTTTGGCGGGTGGAGGAGGCAGGAGGATAGGGAATTCAAGGCCAGCCTCAGCTGCCTAGCGAGTTTGAGTCCAGCCTGAGCTACATGAGACACTATCTTAATAGCATGGGACAATATTTAAATGGTTTGCTGTAAAAATTTGTAAGCTTTGAAGCCATGTTCAACGTTGTTGCTTTTTCCTCTAGGAGAGGGAAGAATTGAATATATGAGTAGTTCTGGATTAAGAGACCTGTGGAGCCAAAAGGAAAAGCCACTGAGTTCTTGTTAGGGTAAGTGGTATATGTCTGTTTCTATATAAATGTGAATTTTGATATAGGGATGGTCTAAGGAAGAAGGTAAAACATACTTGGGAAAAGGAAATGGATTTGTTGCTACCGTAGTGGTGCCCAACCCGGCCCTGTCATACCAGTTAAAGGACACTTTTCTTTTCCAGCAGACGTGCAGGTATTCACAGTAGGTGATTTGCCATACGAAGAAGCCTGCCTCAACTCTTTGAGTTTGCTCACAGTTTGGAAAATGGATCAGATTATCTCATTAAACTACCAATCCAAAGCATCACAATTGCCCTCAATAGCCAGGAATGTGTGGTGCACAAGAAAAACAAACAAAACAAAACAAAAATATTTAAAACCAGGAAACAATTTTCCTATGCAAACAAAATACAAAGCATTTACAATTGGATACTAGGTGGTGGTGGTGGTGGTGGTGGTGGTGGTGGTGGTGGTGTCGTCATCACACACGCCTTTAATCCCAGCAGTTAGAAGACAGCAGCAGGTGGATCTCTGAGTTTGATGCCAGCCTGGTCTATAGAGTGAGTTCCAGGACAACCAGGGCTACTCAGAGAAACCTTGTCTTGAAAAACCAAAAAAAAAAAAAAAGAAAAAAAAAAAGAAAAATAATTACAGTTGGAGTTGGAGCGATAGCTCAACGGTTAGAGCATTTGCAGAGGACCCTGATTCAGGTTCCAGTACCCACTTGCAGCTAACAACGGTCTGTAACTCTGATTCCAGGGCATCTGATGATGCATTTTTCTGGCCTCTTTGGGCACTGCACATTTGTGGTGTATGGTTTGAATGGCAATGGCCCCCACAGGCTCATATATTTGAATACTTGGCCCCAGTTGGTGGAACTATTTGGAAAGGATTAGCAGGCATTGTCCTGGAGGAGGCATGTCACTGAGGATTGGTATTGAGGTTTCAAAAGACTAACACCATTCCAGCTTAGCTCTCTCTGCCTTCTACTTGTAGATCATGATATAAGCCCTCAGATGTTCCTGACATCATGCCTTTGTTCTACCATCGTGGATCCTAATCTTGTAAAATCCTAAGCCCAAACTAAATACTTTGTAATTGACTTGGTGTCTTATCACAGCAATAGGAAAATAAGACAGCGCACGTACATCCGTTCAGGTAAAAACACCCATACACATAAAATATAAGTAAATCTTCAAAACAAAACAAAAACAAGAAAAATCAACTTTACAGTTTAGGCTGGAGAGATGGCTCCTGAGTTAAGAGCACCTCCTGCTTTTCCAGAGGACCTGGGTTCATTTCCAGTATCGATGTCCGGTGACTCACAGCTGCCTCTCATTCCAGTAGTAGGGGCCCTGACAATGCCCTTCTAGCCTCCTCAGGCACCTACACACATGTAATATACAGAGACAAACACACAGAAAAAAATCTTTTGGTATTGGCGTTGTGCTGACTAGTTTTATGTCAATTTGATAGAATGTAGAGTCCTTTTAAAAGAGGGAACCTCAGCTGAGAAAATACTCTCACCAGATTGGCCTATGGGCAAGCCCTGTGGTTCGTTTTCTAGATTGATGATGTGGGAGGACTCAGCTTATCGTTGGTGGTGCCATCCCTAGGCTAGTTGTCCTAGGTGCTAGGAGAAAGCAGACTATTAAAGCCATGGAAAGCAAGCCACTCCTCCGTGGCCTCTGCATCAGCTCCTGCTCCCAGGTTCCTGCCTTATTTGAGTTCCTGCCCTGACTCCCTCATTGATGGACTGTTACCTGGAAGCTTAACATGAAATCGACCCTCTCCTCCCTAAGTTGCTTTTGGTCATAATGTTTTATCACAGCAGTAGACATCCTCCCTAAGATAGGTGTTTTGTGTGCATGTGTGTCTATGTACCATGTGTGTGCCCACAGAAACCAGAAGAGGCTATCGGGTCCCCTGAGACAAGTTACAGAAGACTGTAAGCTGCCATGTGGGTGCTGGTAATCAAACCCAGGTCCTCTTAAAGAGCAGATAGTGCTTTTAACCACTGAGTTCTCTCTCCAGCTCCACATATTTACAATTGTGCTTTGTTGCATATTAAAAGAATCATAATCTGGAGCTGTTGAGATGACTCAGAGGTTAAGATTGCTTGCTCTAAAATCCTAAGGATTAGCAGTTGACTCCCAGTACCCGCATAACAAACTAGGCCTCCCCACAAATGTCTATAAGCCCAGCTCTGAGTGTGGCAGAGACAGGAGGATTTCTGGAGCTTTCTGGCTTCCAGCCTAGCTGAGAAAACATCAGCCCCAGGTTCAGAGAGAGAGACCCTACCTTAAAGGAAAGAGTTGGAGAGTGATAATGGAAGAATCTAATGCTTTCTTCTGGATTCCATGTGTGTATACAGATGAATGTGTATATAGATTCACATAGACAAATATACATAAAATCCTAAAAAGGACATAACCTTACTCACAGTTGTACAGAGTTTTTGCTATGTTATATTTAGGAATTTAGTTATGTATTGTAACATGCTTGGTAATAAAGTGTGTGTGTGTATACACAAACACCATGGAATGGCTCAATCAAGATTATTTAACTATGCATTGTTTAACATGCTGTTTTTTGACACTTAAAATCTCCTTTCTTAGTCAGGCTTGGCCATGCATACCTAAAAAGACTTAGCACTAAGGCACTGAGGTAGGAGAATCATAATTTCAAGACCTGACTGGGTTACATACATAATGAGATTTTTGCTCAGAATATGAATCAAATTTAAAAGAACTGTTTGGAAATTTTCACGTAACGCTAAGTTTGTTGTTAACTCTAGTCAGTGTAATTTACAGTCAGTTTTTTGAACTGTTGTATTCTTTTTTGTTGTTGTCTTTTTCAAGACAGGGTTTCTCTGTAGGCAGTTCTGGAACTCACCATGTAGAGCAGGCTGGCCTCGAACTTACAGAGATCAGCCTGCCTCTGCCTCTGAGTGCTGGGATTAAAGGGATGCACCACCGCCTCTTGGCTTGTCTTCTGTCAGCCTCCATTTCAGTATCAAGTGAAAAGTGAGCTTGACTGTTCACAGTCAGTGACCAGTGTCATGCGATATTTGTCCTATCTCTGCCCCTTCCCCTCTTTAATTATCATCATCATCATTATTATTATTATTATTATTATTATTATTAGAGACAGACTCATGTAGCACAGGCTAGCCTAGTACTTACTGTGTATTAGAGTATGACCTTGAGCTCTTGTTCCTTCTCTACCTCCCAAGTGCTGTGTGCTATCTCAAAGATGCCTGTTTCTGACTTTTGAAAAACATAATGTCCTCCAAGTTAATTTGAACTGTTGCTAAAGAATTTTCCATTTTGTATATGCACCATGTTTCTTTTCTTTTTTTAAAGTTTTTATTTTGTGTGTGGATATTTTGCATGCGCATGTCTGTGTACCACATGCATGCCTGGTGCTGGTGGAGGCCCGAAGAAGGCATTGAATCCCCTGGAACTGTAGTTAAAGATAGTTGTAGATTACACATTTGTGTGTGTGTGCTTATGGTGTTTCAAAAAAGGGTTAAGGAGGTTTTTGTGTCTTTTTTCCTTGTGCTAGTGATTGTTAACCACAGGTCTTCATATTCTAGGCAAGTACCATGCTGAGTTTTTGTTGTTGTTTGCTTTGTTTTGGATTTTCGTTTTTTGTATTTTTTTTGTTTGTTTGCTTATTTTTAAGACAAAGTCTCACCAGGTTGTCTTGACTGGTTTTGAATCTGTTTGGTGGCTCAGGCAAGCCCTCAGCTTTTATGATCCTCTCTCTTTATCCCCCCGTAGCCGGGATAAAGGGCCTCTGCCATCATGCTAGGCCCAGCGCTAGTATTTTGATTTATAACTAAATTTATTAGAGCTGGAGAGACAACTCAGCAGTTAAGAGCACTTGCTGCTCTTGCAGAAGACGCGGGTTCTATTCTGAGTACCCACATGGTGGCTCACAGTTCTAGAGGATCCTCTGATGCCCTTTTCTGATCAGGTACGCACTGTTGCATATACATACACGCAGGCATGCAGGCAAACAAAACAGCCGCACGCGTAAAGTAAATCTTTTTTAGGATTTTTTTTTTCTGTTCTCTAGTTCATTGATTTCTCAGTTTATTTTCATTATTTCCTTCAATTTATTATTTTTCAGTATTTGACCTAAGAAGTTTATTAATTATTTTAGTTGTGTTTTTCTTTGAGTAGTTATATGCTTATGGTTATTCTCTTCAGAGTTGAATCAGTGAGATTCTAAAAGAAAATGCATTTGCTTTTTTTCTTTTTTAAATCTTTCTTGAAATTTTATTTTATTGTTGTAGAACATTATATTAAGGTGTGTTACTTTTGTTTATGTTGCATTTGTTTAACTCCGTGAAGCTGTGTTACAGTGCCTGTCTAAAACACCTAATGGTCTAATAAAGAGCTGAATGGCCAATAGCGAGGCAGGAGAAAGGATAGGTGGGGCTGGCAGACAGAGAGAATAAAAAGGAGGAGAAATCTGGGAAGAGAGGAAGAAAGAACAAGAGAATAAGGAGAGGAGCATGCTAGGGGCCAGCCACACAGTCACACAGCCTGTCATGGAGTAAGAGTGAAAGTAAGATATACAGAAGTAAGAAAAAGCCCAGAAGCAAAAGGTAGATGGGATAATTTAAAGTTAAGAAAAGCTGGCAAGAAACAAGCCAGGTTAAGGCCAAGCAGTCATAATTAAGACTAAGCCTCTGTGTGTGATTTATTTGGGAGCTGGGTGGTGGGCCCCCAAAATAGCAAAAGCAAGCAGTAACGTTTCATGGTACGAGGGTTTTGCCTGCATGTATGTTTGTGTACTGTATCTGCATGTCTGCATGCCTGGTGCCGCAGGCCATAAGAGGGTGTTGGATACTTTGGAACTGGAGTTACTGAAAGATGGTTGTGAGACACCATCTGAGTGCTGGGAATTGAGTCCTCTGGAAGAGCAGCACATGCAGCTGAGCTATTTCCAACCCTCGCTTGCTATATTAAGGGAAATGTTTACTCACCGTTAAGTCCTTTATGTATAAATGACCTACTATAAAATTTGTTTTGTCCTTATGTTTTACAGAAAGCTGTTTTAATTTTGATTTTCTCAAGACCAGAAAGTAAATGCTGTTTTTCTTCTGTCTATATTATAGGTAAGCTACAGTTTATTCAATCTTATAAAATAGACCTTTTCTCTTTCACCAGAGTAGTGCCCATCTTTCTTGATGTGTTAACCTTTCTAGTTTATCAGGTAAGGGGAAACAGAATTTTAATTTCTTTCCTTTAATTATTAATGGATTATGTGTATTGGTGGTTTGCTGGGAGGACACACTGTTTTCTTAGTCTTCACTCTCGGGGTGTGCGTCTTTGCTAACTCTGGGTATCCTAGTCTCTTGTTAGAAGAACATCCGTCCACTTGAATCGGGGCCATCCAAATGGCCTCATGCTGTAGTCATTCTTTAAAGATCATGTGCCAAATGTATCACGTTCTGAGATGGTAGTGATTAGAAGTGGCACACAGTTTGGCCTATAATAGATAACAACCAGCTAAAAAGTTATAATAATCCACAGGAGAAGTGAGAGTGGTTTGAAACAGATTGGCAGCAGCAGAAATTGATGAGAAGTGGTTGGATATGGGTTTATGAATTTTGAAGTGGAGCCAACAAATTTTTGACTCCTTGTTTGTGAGGTATAAAACAAAAGAGAGTGCAAAGTGACCCTTCAAGTTTTTGGATGGATTGAGAGTTTATTGTCAGTGTAAGGAAGGCCTTGCTTACTCCGTTGACAGGAAGACAAGAGTAGATAGATTCCAGACAGGTTCTAGGCACTCATTTCTGTAAACTCAGCCTCATAAAAGAAAGTAGGAATAATGTTCTCTCATGGTTTTAGGATTTGAGGGTTGGTTGTGAGAGGTTCAAAGCATGCTCTCTGCTCATGATGTTAGTGATTTTTCTGACAACTGTTTCCTAAAAGGGGAGACGGTGTCTGGTGTGGCTTCGTCCTTCCAGGCGTCCCTTCAGCTCTTTGACACCTACCATGCATAAATTGACAAGGTGGACTCTGATTCCCCATCTCGGTAAGAAATACAGAGAGAAGCACCCGCTTATGTAATAAGGGTGGATCTTCTATCGTCTAACAAGATTCACTTAATGAGTGTATTCACACTTCTAAGATACTATCAGATGAGCAGAGAGAATAGGTTTAGAGTGTGAGGAGTTTCTCTGTGATGCCAGGAGACATCCGAACAATAGCTACTGCCGTACAGAATGTTGAAAATACGATCATAGTCACTGTTTAGCACAGCTGTGTCTGTGCCTTTGAGTTCACATTTCTCAAAGACTGGTTGCTTTACTTAGAGTTGCTAGTCTTACAGCACATTGTTGTCTGCCTCTGTCCATCTCCAGCACAAAGGTACATCTGTATGCCTTGTAGTCTTGACTTATTCAGTTCTTATGTCCTCCAAAACTAAATTGTGAAGCCTTTCCAAGTGACTTTTGGAACACTGGTATCTGTTTAAAGCTATTTTTTTCCCCTGATTGCTTATTTATTACTCACTACGATAAGCAAGGGCAGTGTCTGTACCTATCAGAAGGAAATAATAAAAATTGCTGAGTGAAAATTAGAAACCTGGAGTTAATAAACTGACGAAATAGGAAGTCATGTATTGTCTCATTAGCAGGAGGTAAGCATGATCCTAGTGTGCCTTTGAGATCCTTTTGATGATGTGTTTTCTTTGAGTTCTGCTCCATTTATCTATAAGTGTGCTGAATTTGGTGAGCATTTACATTTATTAGCATGCCATTTTCAGTGAGTTTTGATATTTTCATTTATAAATTTATATGTAGGTGCCAGTCCACTCTTGCAAACTTGACCTTTGTGATAAATTGTAGACATTCTCCCTAGAAAAATAGACATATAGTGAGCAACAAATGGTTCATAGGTTATAAAGTAGCCTATAGATGCCAAATAAGATCTGTTGTAAGTTTGAGAACTTGCATGTGCCAGATTATCCTAGGTGTTAAACAGCAGTGAATAAACTGAATAATAATAATGGAAGTATGTGTGGGGAATCTTGTTTATTAGGGTTCACATTCAGTGGAGAAAAACAAAATAGAAAGGAGGGAAAGAGTGTTAGGTAAGTTGGGATGGAGAATAAGGTGATCAAAAAAGGCCCCACTGAGAATATGTAACAACTGAGCAAAGATTTAAATGAGGTAAGGGAGAAGCTTTGAAGACATCTAGAGGAAAAGTCCTTAAGCAAGAGAGGGAGAGAGAGACGAAGGATATAAAGACCCTGAAATGGAAATAGTTCTGGCTTGCTTGAACCGTAGCAAAGGCCAGGGTGACCAGAGTAGGAGAAGAGCACAGAAATGACTCAAGCTGGGACCTAGGGGTCAGGTGACCTTGATGTTTGCAAGTTTTTAAAGGAATTTGGGTCGAAAGTTCAGGTGAAATGTCTAATTGGAATATGAAACTCTAGAAGACAAGAATTGGAGGCAGTTAACAGGTGGGTTTTTTTGGTAAGTTCTAATATAAAGGAAACAGGATGAGAAGATTAGTTTGAGGCTGAGATAATCAAGGAATTTTGCTTGTTAGTTGTTGTGCCTTTTTTTGTCTTAAAGAAGAGAAAGGATAGCCCGTTTACTAATTAGAATGATCCAGTAGAAAGGAGTAAAGTGATAATGCGGAAGAGTGGCTGTAGAACTGCTGTCAGGATGCAGATGTAAAGGAAGCAGATCGGAAGCCCATACAAAGATGAAAGTTCGTGGATTGAGCAGCAGCAGCTTGTCACCCTTGGTGAGAGAAGGAAGCAAGATGTGCTTCAGCACGCCTGCAGGTGTGCAGGGTGATGGCAGGATCACAGGGAAGGGTATTGTTTGCACTGATGTGGGTGCTTTATTGTTCTGCGTGCTCGCTTTCATTTTCTTAGTACAATAAGATGAAAAGTCATATTTATATTACTAAATAAAAGATCGTGATGCTGTGTGAAAAAGATTCCATAGGACAGTAAATGTGAAGGACCAGAAGATGCTTGCCTTTGGTTTGTTTACTTCCTATGTGTCCTGCTTATTAGGCCTGTCCTGATTTCCCCCCTAAAGGAAGGGAAAAGACAGGCCCAAGTATACAAAGTGCTCCTAAATTTGAAATATCTTGAGTGCCAAACTGATGCTATGAAAATTTCACATAACAAACTTTTGTTTCGTTCACAAAATTATTAAAAATATATGAGGGATGATGAGATGGTTCATTCGGTAAAAAGTGCTTGCTATGGAAGCTTGACACCCTGAATGTGCCCCTAGGGCACACATAAAGGTGGAAGAAAAGAACAAACCCCTTAGAATTGTCCTCTGACTGCAGTTATACATTGTGGTACAGGCATAATAACAAGAATTTTTTTTTTTATTTAAAAATACTTTATGAATTTATCTTCAGGTCCCTTGTATAAGTTGACTATGAAGCATGGATGAGTGTTGTGTTTAGATATGTGTCCCATCCCCAAGACAACTCATTTTGTATATACAGATGTTTAAAAATCTCAGATCCAAAAAATTTTGTTCCCAGGGTAAGGGGTCCATGCAGAATATACAGTTTATTCCTCCTTCCCTCCTCCCTACTTTCTCTCTTCCATTTCCCTCCCTCCCACTCTCCTTTTCCCTTCCTCTCTCCCTCTCTCCCTCTCTCCCTCCCTCCCTCCCTCCCTCCCTCCCTCCCTCCCACTCTCCCTTCCTCTCTGTCACTCCCTCCCTCCCCCTCTCCCTCCCTCCCTCCTTTCCTTTTCTTTGCAGTTATTCAGTGTGTATGTGGGAGGTGGGCGGGTGCTACATGGCAGCAGTGTGGATATTGGAGGACAGTCAGTCCTCGTCTTCTGCCATGTAGATTGGTTATGGGAGTAGAGCTCAGGTCGTCCGTCAGGTTTGGCAGCAAGCACCTTTATCCCCAAGCCACTTCTCCAGCCTCAGTAAAGAGTTTCTATCAGTCTTTCCTGCAGTGATTTTGGCTTTGAGACTTCTTAGTGATAGAAATATAAATATTTCTACTTTGTCTCGTAGGTTTGGAGGTACCAATTTCAAATATAATTAAGAAATTAATATATATGATGCTGGAAATTTGTAAACGCAAACTGCTAATGAATGAAAGGCTTGAAACAGATCTGTTTTTGAAGTTACCAGGAAAATGACTATGAAAACGGCTCGAGACCAATGGAAAACCACTTAGAAGGGAGCCATAGAAAATGTACACTTCAGAAGAGAGATGTAACCAGAGAACTCAAAAAAGAAAAATATACCATGTATGCCCTCAGAAGGGGAAGAAGATTTATATTCATGTACGTGAGATTACTCAAATAGATAATCAAATATATCAGTGCCTTGAACGTGAACAGAACTTTTGTGAAAACTTAGCACGTATGTGTGAGAAAACATATACTGGGGAGAAACCTTACAGATGTGATATGTGTGAGAAAACCTTCATCCAAAGTTCAGATCTTATTTCACACCAGAGGATCCATAATTATGAGAAACCTTATAAGTGTAGCAAATGTGAGAAGAGCTTTTGGCACCACTTAGCCCTCTCAGGACACCAGAGAACACATGCAGGTAAAAAGTTTTATACCTGTGACATCTGTGGCAAGAACTTTGGTCAGAGCTCTGATCTGCTTGTCCACCAACGAAGCCATACAGGGGAAAAACCTTATCTGTGTAGTGAGTGTGATAAATGCTTCAGTCGAAGTACAAATCTCATAAGGCACCGAAGAACTCACACAGGTGAGAAACCATTTAAGTGTCTGGAATGTGAAAAAGCTTTTAGTGGGAAATCGGATCTTATTAGCCACCAAAGGACTCATACCGGTGAAAGACCCTACAAATGCAATAAATGTGAGAAAAGTTATCGACACCGGTCAGCCTTCATTGTACATAAAAGAGTTCATACCGGGGAGAAGCCGTACAAGTGTGGTGCCTGTGAGAAGTGCTTTGGCCAGAAATCAGACCTTATTGTACACCAGAGAGTCCATACCGGTGAGAAACCATATAAATGCTTGGAGTGCATGAGAAGTTTTACTCGGAGTGCCAACCTAATTAGGCACCAAGCAACTCACACTCATACTTTCAAATGCCTTGAATATGAGAAAAGTTTCAACTGTGGCTCAGACCTTATTGTACATCAGAGAATTCACATGGAAGAAAAACCACATCAGTGGTCTATGTGTGAGAGTGGTTTCTTCCTAGGTATGGACTTCATTGCCCAGCAGAAAATGAGGACTCAGACAGAGGAGCTGCATTATAAATACAGTGTATGTGATAAAAGCTTTCACCATAGCCCAGCCCTTCTTCAGCATCAGACAGTACACATTGGTGAAGACTACATCTGTAATGGGAGTGAAAAAGGTCTGGATCTTAGCTCTCATGCATCGGAAACCTCGCGGATGTCTTGACAGGAAGTCACATAACCTTAAAAAAAAGGTACTTTACACATCCGAACTCATTAAGAGAAAGACTTGTAGGTGAATTTCAGATTTCCCTCAGATCTCAGACTTCATTGGGGGCCAGAGAGAAAGAGAGTCTACAGTCTTAGGAACTGTAAGAAAAGCTTTATGTAGAGAATGGCTCTGTCAGGACACCATTATTAGCCACATTTGCGAAGAACTCCACAAATGCTCTGGGTTTGGAAAACCTTCCACACAAGAAGGTTCATCAGATCGGAAGCCGTACATGTGCAGTATGGGAGCTCTCCAGCAGTGGTAAGCCCTCATCATTACAAGAGAATTCACACCAGAGAACAATCATTTAAATGCTTTGTGTCAGCAGTACTTTGGACAGTAGTACGCCTTATTGGATATCAGAAAAGTCACCCTGGGGAGAAACCCCAGAAATTAGAGGAAAAAGTTCTAACAAAATTCTGACTTTCTTACCCATCAGAGAAGCCATACTGGTATAGATGAGTATTTGTCTTGAGTGTGGCAGAAACATTTGTTGGAGAGTCTTACATGGGTTTGCATCCTCCTAAACAAGAATCAGAAGACAGATAAGTGTCTGAATGAGAAAAGCTTGTTAATTTTCAGTTTTTGGGGTGTATCAGGGAACTCACAGCAGTGAAAACCCATAAATGCTTTGTGTCTGAGAAGCTAGAAGCTCTCATCTAATTGGGCCCCAAAGAACCGGTTCTCCAGAGGAGTTGTTCCAGTGTGAGAGATCTAGTTGTGGGTGAGAGTCTGTACATATGCTATGTCTGAGAAGAGCTGTTCTTGTAGTTGAACCATATTGTAAAAAATTAAATAGAATTGTATGGAAGGAAATCGTGTCTTAGCGACCCAGAAGCTTGTTCTGGAGGAGCTGGGGCAGGTCAGCGTGGATCTGAAGGGTAACTCAGGTAAAGACGCTTTTATTTTGTCTGAACCACTTAATGATTGCTTTAGTTTCACTTTTAAGAACTCATAAGTCCAGTAAAGGAAAGGATTGTAATCTTGTGTATAAGGTAGGGCATGGGTTATTGTTGGAAGAAAGGAGTGCTTTGATTTTTGCTTGCTTTTTTTTTTTTAACTCTCTTCTCTAGAATGGGAATGGTGTGTTGCTAGCAGGTTGTGAAAAGCACTAAGAAGCTAGGGAGTACTTAGCTCGGGTTAAAATTCTCAGTAGTTTCCCCATTGCATGATCAGCTTCTGCAAAAAGCAGAATACTCAGCTCTTTACTTAGTGTTGAGATCTGCCCTCAAAATTGTCCAAAATTGTCCCTAAAGTATCTTTTGGAGTTAACACTGAAATTTCAAATTTAGAGATTCATTTCTTTTCAAGTCAGAATAACAAATTCCAGGATACTGGTTATGATGATGTTACAGTATCTAGGTTTTTGTGACTTGTTACATCTCTTTCAGTGATAAATACCATATCAGCTGGCTCAGAACAGGAATAGGGCGAAAGTTGTTAACCAGAGAAAGCAGAGGAGAGACACAATGAAGCGCTCTTCATGGAGGAAGCGGACACTGATTTTGAGGGTCCTGACTCCAAAGCTTATGTTCTACATTCTATTATCCTGATACTTGCAGCAAATTAAGCTTCATAATGACACATTTTTTTCATTTATTTCAGTTCTGTCAAGGAAAGAAAAATACAGTTTAATCCCAGGGAAAGGATTGCAGTCAACACAATATAAGGTATATTCTTGGTTTGGAATGCAGGATTCTAAATGTTAGAAAAGTAGTTGGCAGATTCACCTGAGGTTTAAGGATAAACATTTGTTTCCAGTGCAGTAGGTTAATTGATTGTCTTTAACATACTTTGGATAGCTCACGACCCAAGCATCTTATAGTCCCTTCTCATTATTTTTCTTTCTTTGGCTTAAAAGACTTTTAATTCAAATATTTCAAGTTCCTGTGGTATTTGGGACTCT
The DNA here is from genome assembly GCF_949786415.1 of Peromyscus eremicus. Classification (NCBI taxonomy): domain Eukaryota; kingdom Metazoa; phylum Chordata; class Mammalia; order Rodentia; family Cricetidae; genus Peromyscus; species Peromyscus eremicus. Next base: position 39,507,986 of record NC_081420.1, read on the forward strand.
GTAGAATATAATTATTTTATTGTTAATCACAGTCCTCTGGTTTTGTTGTAATTTGTTTAGTGAACCCCTGAATTCCATGGGGTAATAGTGTTTAGCGTCATGAAATTGATCTGGTGATACCTTACATGTGGCTGTAAGCTCTCAACCTGATAGTTGTTTGATAATCATAATCTTAAGGCCAGTGAATTTAGCTCAGTAAAGAATCTGGTTCCAGTGTTTTTCCTTTTAAAAAACCGGTTGTGTCAGTTTTAATCTGACGTGTTCTAGTAATTTTTATAAATAACTTTAGTACTATGAAAATTTGTCCATTGTGATAAACACACACAAGATATGTATTTTTCTCCTTGGGGAATATCATGCCTATTACTAGCAAGAGTTTCATAATTGTGATGCTTAAACTAATATTGGGTGTATGACAACCTCAGTAAAAAATGAATTAGTTATTATGGCTGCTCATTAGTGCTCATTAGAGAGACCATGGAGAAAGAGACAAAGTTTAAAACAGTAGGTTGGTGACTTACCCTTCAGCCTGTCTCACTGGTAATTGTCTATAGTCTCTAAGTAAACTAACAGTGGACCATTCCTCAAACAGAACTTTGAGGATGTAAAGCAGGCCTGAGGCCTGTTAACTATGGTGAGAAGGTGTTGGTATTACATAGCATAACCTGAGGTTGGAGAGGACCACTTGGGAGCCTGTAACCAAAGCTAGAAGGTGGTAACTTCTGGGATGGATGGAGGTTCCCTTGAAGCAGTGCCAACCCAAATCTACCTCAGGTAAGTAGTTAGAGTAACTTTCTCAAGATTTCAGACCAAATGAGATAAATTATATTCCGTCCATGTACTCCTCTATGCTTTATTATTTTTGTTTACCTTTAATTCTTAAATAAACATTTGTTCGTTAAATCTCTATTTTTGTCTCCACTATACTATGAGAAATTAACAAGTCCCCTGCATTTACATTGGAGTATTGTACTTAATGGTTCAATGTGTAGGTGGTAGCTGTAACCATTGGACAAGGGCAAAAGGTAACCACATTCTTTGCTAAAATATCACAAGGAAGATCTCTAGACCAATTGCTAATATTCTTCCTCTCTGAAACCTCTTGAGCTTAGTTTCCCCAGTCTGCATAACTCTCGGCACTATGGTGAGGCCCACTGAGCTCTGCTTATAGAATTCAACTGCTTTTCTAGTCCAAAATCCCAAAGTCTGCCATATTCCTCCAAAAAAAGCACATGGTCAGGTCTGTCACAGCAATAGCCCACTCCCTGATTCTGTTTTAGTTACTTTTCTATTGCTATGATAGCACACCATGACCAAGGCAACTTATAAAAGAAAGAGTTTAGTGTACTGTTAAGAGGCGTAGAGTCCATGATAGTGGGGGCAAGGAACAGCTGAAAGCTCACATTTGCATCCACAGCCACAAGGCAAAGAGCTAACTGGGAATCACAGGAATCTTGAAACTGAAAGCCTACTCCCAGTGACATGCACCTCTTCCAACACGTTCACACTTCCTAAACCTTCCCCAAAAGTTCTGCCAACTGGGGACTAAGTATTTAAATAAATGGGTCTATGGAGGCCGTTCTCATTCAAACCACCTTAGCCGAGGTAACCTGAAGGTGGTAAAAATCAGGCACAATGGTGCTTGTAATCCTAGCAGTGGGAAGCAGAGATGGAGGATCCCTGGAGCTCACTGGGCAGCCAGTCTAGCCACATTGGTAAGCTCCAGGTTCAGTGAGAGACCTTGTCTCGAAATTTAGACAGAGATTGAGAACACTGGACATTTATTTCTGGCCTCTGCATATGCACACATACTAAGTTGTGGGAATAAGGTGGGCAGGGTGGCTTACTCTCAGCACTCAGAAGGTAGAAGATACAGATAAGAAGGTCAGGAGTTTGTCAGCCTGGGCTACATGAGACCCTCAACCAGCACAAAAGTCAAGATAGAAGGACTGTTGGTAGTGACTGGTAACATCAGTTGACAATTAGAATCTAACGAGAAAGTGGAGACTCTTGGAGTAACTGTTTTGAACTTATTTTGTACTCTTTCACACCTGTTTTGAAGTTCTGGACAAGCTTATTTTCAGGACTTTGTCTTAAAATTGACAAATGGCATTATCTGAAAATGAGAAGCCTCTTCATGTAGAACTCTTAAGTGGACTCTTCTTGAACCCAGTATCTCTTCTGAGTGAGGGCCTTAGTTTTAATAAGTGGGGGGAATGGAAACTGCTTTTAAAGGCATGGCAGTTGGCTCAAAAACAGCGAGGCCTTAGGAGTTACCTGTCACAGCTTATCTGTAGCATCCCCCTCCCCCAGGAAAGGAGTGCTAAGGGAATTCTATAAAATAGCGACTTTCTCATGATCTGTCTGTGTTGATGCCCCAACCCACATTCAGCCCTGTGTACTTAATCATTCCCCCTAGTTAACTATCCCACCAGGAAATAGTATCTAGTAGGCACAGCCCTCCTGGCTACGTAAAAGCACAGATCTCCTAAGGAAATTCGTGCCTTGACTCCATTTGAACAGGCCATACCCTCCATCCTCTCATTCAAGTACATTGTCTTCAGTAACCTTTAGAATCTGCTTTCCACGATCTCTACTGATTCATTTTCTTCTTTGAGGTTTTCCCTGTCTTCATAATATGTTCAGGTTGCCTTTAATTCCCTGTTGAAAAAATTCATTCCTACAGTTAACCCCTCCCCAGAGTTTAAAGTACTCATGGTTTTCCTTTCTAAAATATCTTATTCTAAATCTGACTTCTAGCTGCCTTTGAATCCAAGTGCAGTGTGTAGTCTCCAGCCCACCCACCTCTCATTTTCCTGTACTTAGCAACATAGGATAATATGAATTCTTTTCATCTTAAGCCAGAGTTTCAGCCCAGACGCTCTTCAAACTGTGTAGCCTAGGATGGTCATGAACTTTAATATTTCTTTCAGACTTTTTCATTTTGTTTTGTTAAGTGTTTTACCTGCATTGTGTGTATGTTGAGGAGGTCAAAAGAGGGCATTGGATACCCTGGAGCTGGGGTTAAGGATGATTGTGAACCACTGTGTTGGTGCCAGGAACCAAACTTGGGTCCTCTGTAGGAGCAACAAATTTTCTTAACCACTGAGCCATCTCTCTAACCCTGACCATGAACTTCTGATCCTCTTGCCTCTGCCTCTCTAACTAACATTTGCCACCACACCCAGTTTATGATATGCTGAGGCTCAACCCAGGGTCTTGTGCATGCTGGGCAAACATTACCAAGCAGCTATATCCCCAGCCCCACTGACTTTTTCTTAACTCCTCTGTCAAATCCCTTCCCATCTCAAAAGTTTATGCTCTCATACTCCGTTTTCATTCTTATCCAGAATCACTGAAGCCTAGAAGCATACTCAGAGGTCTACACATATCTAAGTCCCTCCTCGTGATCACAGGGAGCCAGTGACTGAATTTCATTTCTTTTCTTTTTGTTTTTCATGACAGGGTTTCTTTGTGCAACAGTCCTGGCTGTCCTGGAACTTGCTTTGTAGACCAGGCTGGCCTTGAACTCAGAGATCCACCTGCCTCTGCCTCTGAGTGCTGGAATTAAAGACGTGCACCACCACCACTGCCTGGCTGTGACTGAGTTTCTTAGATTAGATTAGTCTGTGTAACAGACTGGAAAAAGATTCTGCTTGCCCTGACCTAAGCTTTCATGTTACAAGAAAGGGGTATAGAGAAGACCTTGTGGTAAGGACCTAAAGGCAGCCTTTAGGAACCTGTCCTGGAGTGACAGCCTACAGGAAAATGGTTTCAGTCCTGTACTTTGAAAGCAGTGAATTCTACCAACCACCAGTAAGTTTTGGAAAGTGTCCTAATTTTGCAAAGACTGAACAACAGCACTAGGATAAGCTAGACCGTAACCCCAAAAAGTTTAGAAGTAATTGGTTTAAGAAGTGAAATCTCTGGCAGTTTATTACAGTAACAGAAAACTAACACATGGACTAAATAAGCAAATGACTTTTGTCTTATTGCTGCCTCTCATTGAGTAGAAAGTAAGACATCTGTGTGGTGATATTTTATTTGTGCTTTAATAAATAAAACTTGCCTGAATAGCAGAGGTAAAAGCCAGCCATTATAAGTAAACACAGAAGTCAGGTAATGGTAGCACACGCCCTTAATCCTATCACTAGGGAGGCAGGGATCTCTCTGGATCTCTGTGAGTTCAAGGCCACACTGGGAACAGCCAGGGTGGTGGTACATGCCTTAAATTCCAACACTAGTTAATCATGGAGGTCTGGAGGTCTGTATAGACAGAAAGTGACAGAGCTGGGCAGGAAGAGGAAGTGATGTAGCTAGACAGAGAGAGCAAATCAGATGGCAGAACAGCAAGGCATATAGGCGTGGGTAGACAGGAAGTATCTTGCTTTTGGAAGTTGCGGAGTTGGTGAGGTGAGGTTAGCTGTGGCTGTTCCTAGTCCTCTGATCTCTCTCAGGCTTTAACCCCAATTTCTAGCTCTGAGTTTTTAACTTAATAAGACCGTTTAGAAATTTTTAACTTAATAAGACCATTTAGAAATTCGTCTACACATCTGCTTTCCCCATCCAGAGCCACAGAAGCATCTCTGTCGTCATCTCTGTTCACGCTTACTCCTTTAGCTTTGTTGTTCTCCTGTGTTTAATGCTGCATTTCTTTCTTGAGAGGGTGTGTGTGTGTGCGTGTGTGTGTGTGTGTGTGTGTGTGTGTGTGTGTGTGTGTGTGTGTGTGTGTTTATAGGCATGTACTTGTATGTACATGCAGGTGCCCAAGGAGGCTGGAAGAGGACATTGGATCCCCTGGGGCTGGAGTTACAGGTAGTTAGGAACCTCCTGACCTGGGAATCAAACTCAGGTCCTCTGGAAGAGCAGCAAGTGCTCTTAACCACTAAGGCATCTTTCTGACCCTTCGTGTTTTGTTTGCTTGGTTGGTTGAGACAGTCTCACTGTAAAGCCCAGACAGATCTTAAACTTGTAATTTTCCCATTTCAGCTTCCCAGTTGCTGAGGTGACAGGAAGTGCCACCATGCCTGACACCTATTTAAAATTTTACACCTACAGAGTAGACGAAAGTTCACTTAGATTCCCTGCTTAATATTTTGCCACATTTGCTTTATCTGAATGTATTACACATTTGAGTTTTTAAAAAAACTTGTCATGCCTCTGACCCCTAAACACTTGGACATGTGTGTCCTGACATCTGGGGCTTCTGTTACACACTGCCATGTCTAAGGAAGGTAGTGTGCATTTCCCACTAGGTCACTCTGGGAGGCAGATGATGTCTGTTTATCTCTTTAGTGATGATGCTGTTTGACTTGTTTATATTTTAAATAAAGGTACCTTTTCTGTTTTGCAATATGTACTAAGTGCTATGCTATGTTAACAATGTATGGAAGATTTTAGCATTCTAGATTATCCTTGCCTAAATGTATTTGGTAATTGCAAAATGAGCATTTCCTATTTCTGTAGTTTGTTTTATATTTACTAGTCTTGTATAGAAGCAGGACTCTCCTTAACTCTTTGTTTTGTTTTGTTTTGTTTTTTCCCTAAGTATTGTTGTGGACAGGAGTTTTTATTGGTATATTATAATCCACTACCATCACTCTTTTTTAATGCTTAAATTATGGCAAATATAACCCTCTCACACTACTTCCTGTGTTTTGGTGTGAGCTTGTCCCTACAACTAGTTTGACTTATAGTTCATACAGTATTCCCAAAGCCCTTATTCTTGAACTTTTACAATCTTGGATTGGCCATTTCTCAAAGAATCCCCAATTAGTGCTTAGAAACTGAAATTTGAGCATTAGCTTTATTCACTCTTTGTGGAAAATTGGCTAGGTTCTTTTGAGAGCTCAATAGATAATCTAATTTAAATGCAATTTCTCAAAATTCATCCTCACTTTACTCTTCCATATCTGTCCCTAGAATCTTTACCTAAGAGGAGACCCACTCACCTTGTATGCTCATGAATAGGGTGTGGGACTAAATTTTAAATAACTAAGCCAACCAAGCAGAAATCCAAAATGGAATGTAGTGAGTAATACATGGGAAAAGGTACATTCTATTGAACCACTAACCAAAGCACTATAACTGGCAACCATTGAGTTCTTAGTGATAAAATTAGAATATTCCTAAGTAATTCATTTACATCTTTATGAATTGATGTCCTCATCCCATCCAAAAAGTGCTTCCTCTCAAAACTCACAATTAGCCATGCTTTTATGGTACATGCTTAGTGGTGCATGCTTTTAACCCCAGCACTCAGCCTTCTGCAGGAGGCAGAGGCAGACAGATGTCCGAGTTTGAGGCCAGCCTGGTCTACAGAGCGAGTTACAGAACATCCAGGGTAACACAGAAAATAACAACAACCTCCCATAATGGTTGCTGACGATCCACTCAGTTTTGTGTCAGCCTAGGTTTTCTGCAACAAAACATGCATAAAAAAGAAGGCACTCAGAACTGCAAACAGATGTCCGTTACTCCTTGGATTTTTCACCTTCTTCACCTAAAATATTCCACAATATCCTACAGTTACTCCCAGCAAATGAGAGAAAGGCCACTACTAAAATTCTTTGGTCAAATTATTCACTCTGTTTTCTGTGTGGGAGACAGGGCTATCTCCCTAAAATGGGGTTTGAGAAAATAGCATTGAACATAGGAAAAAATGAGGCTTATGTAGCCCCCCCCCCAAAAAAAAAAAACTGCAAGAGTAGGGGTTCTTCAACGGTTGGGGGATTTCTAGAGGAATTTTGGTTATGTAGGAATTTGGCTGAACATTTCAAAATTATTTGGCAGAACATCTTATCAGGGTGGAAGTTGGGGTATAGAGTATGGAAGATGTCAAATTCCAGAAAATGGGTCAAGACCTGTTAAATCCACGTTTAGAGAAAACAGAAATGAACTTATTTTGACCTTGTAATAAGATGGCTTCTAAGGATGAAGTCAGGATGGTCCATCACTACCTATTTATGTTTATTATTTCCCTTCTGAAAATTAACTCTAGTCTACCTCCATTGGACAGCTGTGGGTCCAACTGGCTAGAACAGCACTCAGCTCTGAGTGAAGTTTAACTGTTTTTCTAGAAACCAAATGGAAGCAGACATCAGAGAGTCAAAAGGAAAATGTTGCTGATGGAAGCTAACTATTGTATTTGTGTGGGGTTGAAAAAACGAGAACTTGGCATCATATCCACTTGATCATACCCATCATATTCTTCCATTCAAACCATAGATGCTTAACAAAGGAAGAATCGGCCATAACCCCAGAGCTCTATAGAATTAGAGGATCACGAGTTCAAGACTACACAGGGCTACATGTAATTTCCAGGCCAGTCTAAGCTGTATAGGGAGGCCTCATCTTGAAAACCAAAAGAAAAAAAAATTAAACTCATTAATTTAAATGTTGTTTTGGGTGCTTTGGCTCTGGTGAATCTCCTTTAACTATAGACTGACTAGTTGTGAGTATCAAAAATTCATTGCTTGAAATCCCTACCAAAGTAAATACCTACCCAGAAATCTATGAGAAGTGGTCAGAATATGAGTGCTCTGTCTTCTTGAATGGGATCAGTACACAGAGAACTGAGAGCCCAGAGACCTAGCTTCTTCCTTCCACCAAGTGAGGACGCAGGAAGAAAATGCCATCGCCACAGCAGAAAACAAGCCTTCCTCAGACAATCTGCAGATCTGATGGTGCCTTCATTTTGGACTTCCCAATGTGAGGAAATGGGAAATAAATTCACATTGTTTACAGACATCTGGTATATGGTATTTTGTTCTAGCAGACTGAATGGACTAAGCAGCAAAGTTCAAAATAGCAGAGATTAAAAGTATGACCAAGAGAGCGGGATAAAGTGCTTGCCCCACACTTCAAAAAAGTCAGTAATGGGAATTGTTAAATAATGCGCTGTTATTACTGCAATGTTGGTGTTCAAACCCAAGGTCTTCCTCAAGCTAGGCATTCTTTCACTAAGCCCTCATATTGGTATCATCTCAGTGTTTGAGGGCCTTTAACAAACAAGACCTATCCCAAAGCTCAGGGGATATGTAGCTGTTGAAAGAAAGTAAAGTAATGTTTAGAACAACTAACCAACGATCTAAATGTAAATGAAATGTAGTCCTTTTATATGACATTAAATAGAGCAGCTGTCAATCTGTATGCACAGAGGTTGGAGTTCATGCTAGCAAAGTTGAGTTCTGAATGCCAGGACTATGAGGAACTTTAATACATTACAAATCCTCTGCAGTGCTAGAGCATTATATTTATAATAAAGTCAACATTACAAAAGGGATTTATTCTTCCCTCCATTCTTTCCCACAGAAGTCTTTAATGATATTCTCAGAAGCCAGTTAGCAAAGTTTATGTTCTTTCCATTGGTTATTGTCTCTTTTCTTTTTAATATACAATTTGTTTATATTTTGTGTTCATTGGTGTTTGGCTTGCATGTATGTCTGCATGAGGGTGTCTGTCAGAAGCCCTGGAACTGCAGTTACAGTCAGTTGTGAGCTGCCATGTGAGTGCTGGGAATTGAACCGGAGTCCTCTCTCTGCAAGACTAGCCATCTCTCCAGCCCCTCATTGTCTCTTCTTTGGAGGTCATTCTGATTTCACTTGAATTCTTGTATCTGTGGTGTGTTACATCCACAGTCACCACCAGCAAAGCCGGCAAGCTCGGTACAGCCTTCCCATAAATCATAAGCTGGTCTCCAAGCAACTGAAATCATTCTGTTTACTGTACCTGCTAGTCTCCATCTGTGGCATTAATGAGCAGCTTGCACACAGAAACCCCATTCTTCATACATTCTAGTGGATAGAGGTGGCCTTCAAAACCATTTATTAGTCAGTAGTTTTTGCTGGCTCACAGAAAACGGTTGTGTAAGTGTGAAATATACTAGTAGAAAAAAATGTGACTTTGAAGTACTTCAGCAATTGTACATAGCTGATGGAAGATGGCCCAGCTGTAGCTTGCATGCATTTTGTAAAAAGCATATTTTATGCATTATATGAAAATAGACAATACTGCCTGTCAGAGCACATCTACTGATTGGTTACTGCCCTTCTCCAAATACTTTCTTATCGTCACCCCCATTCCTTTCACTACATGTGCCCACAGGTGCACACACAGGAAGTGTGCAAATATTCGGGTGATTTTAATGTATTTTTAGTTTGATAAAAGACAAAGATACGGTGGGTGGTGGTGGCACACACCTTTAATCCCAGCACTCGGGAGGCAGAGCCAGCAGGATCTCTGTGAGTTTGAGGCCAGCTTGGTTTACAGAGTGAGATCCAGGACAGGTACCAAAACTACACAAAGAAACCCTGTCTCAAAAACAAACAACAACAAAAAGACAAAGATACAAACAGGATATACAGAAACAGAGAAACAGCAAATTTTCAGAACGTGAAGGGTGTGTGTGTGTGTGTGTGTGTGTGTGTGTGTGTGTGTGTGTGTTCCTCTAGTGTTGGGGACCGACTCCGGACAGCTGTGTCTTGAACTTTGTGTGACCTTCCTTGCTTTATCAAGCCTTGCAAAAACAGGAGGTTCCTGGCCTAACCGCAGGATGTACGATTAGATAAACTTACTGGAGCATGTGCTAAACAGCCAGCTGCAGGGGCCTGGGACCAAAGCGACCTCACCCTGACCCTCCCTTAGGAATTTTCCATTCTTCTCCCCTTGCTTCCCCTGCTCCCCCTCCCTGCCTGAAGCCCTGCTTATAAGCCTCAACACCCAGTCAATAAAGGAGACCTTGATGCAACTCAGACTGACTTTGTCTTCCTTTACGCGCCTGGTCTCCTTTCTCTCTCGCCCCCACTGATCTTTCAGGAGGTGCCTCCTCGGGTCTCATCAAATAACCTGGCCCACGGGACAGGTCAAGTGGCGCCCGAACGTGGGGCTCGAGGCACGGTGACCTGCCGGACGACAGACAATGGAAGGGGCCCCAGAGAGGATCAGGGTAGAGACGCCCGGACCGCATCACTCGTGCAACGCGGGAGAGTCTTGAGGTAAGTGTGTCGTCCCATCGATCATGGGCAAAAATTTATCTAAAGAGGCTCTTTTTCTTAAAAAAGATGAAAGGTAACCTTAGGGAGAGAGGAATATGGGTTAAGAAAAAGGATTTGATAAAATTCTTCCAATTTGTGGAGGAGAAATGCCCCTGGTTAGTGATTAACAGCCCAGGAATTCACCCTCTGACTTGGAACAAGATTAGAAAAGATATTAACAAATTACTCAGAGACGGGGAAAATGTCCCCGATGCCTTTTTTAGTTTTTATGGTGTGATTAGAGATGTTCTAAAGGAAGCAGAGGGAGATGGGCGTGTTTCACACTTACTAGCCCTTGCAGAGGATTTTCTCTCAAACTCCCCCTGCCTGATACCCAAGGGTCCAGAGGTTTATTGACATCTACCGGTAAGAGCGCTCTCTGTCCTGTCTGTGTCTCTCTGTCATGTTACTTTTGTTTTGTACCGGTCGATCGATTTGTACTTTGCAGGCTCTCACTGGGACAGACATGTCCAGACAGTGAACCTGGCGGCGAAGGGAGACGTCCCAGAGCCCTAAGGCCACCTCAGAGGTGACCATTTGGTTTAGGAGCATCTTTGGGTATCTTCCCCCACGGTGGGAGGAAGTGCCACTTTGTATTTTGTCCTGGGAAATTGTCAGAGCCATTTTGTGTGTTTTTTGTATGTTTTGTTGTGATCAATGTTACTTTACTCTCTCCTTCTCTTCCAAGAAAAAAAGGTGCATGTCTGACTGACAGGGATGTGGAAGCCCCTGATGTCTGTTTGATTAAGGACAGAGATCCTCCAGTCTGGATTGTTTTTGGTGTGATTGAGCCTGGAGAGTCTCCCCCCAGAGCACATCAGGCTGTCATTGTTCTTGGAGCTTTGTTGGTTGTCTCGTTGGGGCAAAGTTTTTTCATGTGCCCTTGGTCTTGTGTGTAATGTATTAATTGTTCTCATTGTTGACTTGACTGTGACGGACGCTATGGGACAGTTCCCTTCTTCTCCAGGAGACCTTTGCCTAGCCCACTGGAAGGATGTGTGAGCCACAATAGAGGGAACTGGGTTCCCCACCCCCACTCCCTGACTGAACTGAGAAAAACAGGTAGCTCCTGCCAGGTGGGGCTTGCATACTGCAAGAGGGCCTCACTAGCTGTGAATGAGGCTCCTCTCAGTGCTAATGTTCCAGTTCTTGGATTGTCTGTGTAAATGTTATTTGTTTCTGTCTACTAACCTCCCTTATTTTCCTAGAGGAAGAGGAGGAGGGAGAGGCATAACAAAGGCCACCTCCCTCCCTCCGTAGCTCTCTTGCTATCAGGACTGCAGCCAGCTGGCTGCTCTCAGGAGGGTGGGGGTGCGTGCTCTCCTTACAGGCGTACAGGCGGGCAAAGACAGGAGCTCTGGACAGGGCAATGGGGACTGCCTGCAATTGACAAAAACTGTGTGAACACTGAACAGAGAATCTGACTTTAGTCAGAGGAGTTAACAAAAACTTTTTTTTCAGAAACACTGGCAGCCAAGGACCTCTATGCCCACTGCTCCCCCTCCCTCCCTTTACTGTGATAACTTCAAAGTCTCTTCTGCCGGCCAGCAGCTTCTCTTGTTAACCCTTCTCTGTCCTGGTATTACTTGAAAAGAAATGTTAAATTACCAGTTCAAGATACTGGGAAAATTATGCTTTTGTTTCCACAGGAAAAATAAATTTTATATAGGGTATAAGATATAAAGGTTTTAGATATAAAAATAAAAAAATGTTTTTAAAAATATGTAAAATACAAGTTATTAAAATACGTAAAAGCAAGGTATAAAGGTCTGAGGACAAAAAGCCTTAAATGATGATTAAATGACTTGAGATATATAAAAAAAATAAAACATGTTTCAGATTTCTTTGTCTTGCTATTCTGCTGTTACATTGAGACTCCAAAGGGTCATAGTTGTAAAAATGTCTGTCTACTCTACAGGTATGAATGAAAAATGTGGCCACATGTATGTTTGGTTTTGAATGTCTGAGTTTGCATGTCCTTTATGTTAAGGAATACAAGTTAATACTAGTCATCTGGCTATTCAGATACCAGTTTAAAGCATAAACTGTTCTATTTTAATAAAAAAAAACCTGAGAGGTGTATTTGACTAATATATCTATAAGAGAACAAATTGGCCTGGTTATTGTTACCAAACTTAGAGATATTTTCAAGATTGGGCCTAGATTTGTTTGGCTCAGATACATTTAATAGATAATGGTCCCAATATCCAACCTATTACTCCCACCTTCCAAATGTTTTCTGAATTACAAAAATTAATCTGACAAAGGTCACTACCCTTTTATGTTGGCCATATTCGTGCCCACACAGGCCTACCTGGACCCCTAGCTCAGGGAAATGAACTTGCCGATTCTGCTACACGTTCTATCTTGATTTCTTACTTGCAACATGATCAGGTAGCAGCCGCTCGTGAGGCGCACCGCCTTCATCACCTCAATGCTCAAACTTTGAGACTAAGGTTCTCAATTACTAGAGAACCGGCTAGGGAAATTGTAAAAAGCTGCAAAAATTGCCTGATGCTCTTACCCAAGCCTCATTATGGAGTAAACCCCAGAGGGCTTATACCTGGACAAATATGGCAGATGGATGTCACCCATGTTCCTTCTTTTGGCAAATTAAAGTTTATACATGTTACTGTAGATACCTTCAGTGGATTTATTTGTGCCTCCGCTCATAGTGGAGAAGCCACCAAAGATGTTATCAATCATATGTTACATGTCTTCACAGTGCTGGGTCAGCCGAAATGTATAAAAACTGATAATGGTCCAGGATATACTAGTAGCAAATTTAGACAGTTTTGTTTACAATTAGGAATTAAACACATCACTGGAATATCCTATAACCCTCAAGGCCAAGGTATCGTGGAGAGAGCTCACCAAACTTTAAAAATTACTCTTAATAAACTCAGTTCACAAGAGACACTATTTCCCTTTAAGGGAAACCACAAAGCTTTGCTTTCTCACACCCTATTCGTATTAAATTTTCTGACATTGGATGCTTTCGGAAAATCTGCAGCTGAGCGACACTGGCACCCAGAAACCAAACAAGGATATGCGCAGGCCCTTTGGAAAGATCCAATAACTGGAAAATGGGGCGGTCCTGATCCAGTTATAATCTGGGGAAAGGGGTCTGCATGTATTTATGACTCCAAGGAAAATGGGGCTCGTTGGCTACCAGAAAGACTGATTAAGCCTTACTCTACACAGATTGCCTCCCTAGATTAAGGAAAAAATAACTTATGTCCAGGACACAACCCTGAGACAAAAATTCTCTTTTTTTCTTTCAGAAATGCCTCCGGCTTGGAAAATAAAGGGAGCCACGGACATCTCAATGGCAGGACCTGTTCTTCGCGGGCCTCGGAAAACCAACCCCTGCTTTATCGTTTGCTTACTACTCTTCCCCCTTCCCCTCTCCTGCATCTCCGAGGAAAGCCCCCATGCTATTAAAAAGCTTACCTGGCGAATTTTCACAGTAACGGGGGGGGGGGGGGGGGGAGGAGGTCTGGAGCGTTACTGCAAACCATGCTCCCTATTCCTGGTAGCCTTCACTCACTCCCGACTTCTGTCAGCTGGCTGCAGGATTAGATTCTTGGGATATACCTACTATTGACCAGCACCAGTTAAATGGTACGGGAGGTCAAACGATTCCAAACTGCAATCAATTTCCTTGAAGTCCTAAAACCACTTGGTCAAGCCCTTGTGGGACATTCCATGATAATAATCCTGCCGTGATGACCGCCCCAGGCTGTGTTAGTCCTACAGCTCGTTGTAGGTTAGCACAATCTGACTTTTATGTCTGTCCTAAGGATGGTAGAAGCCAAGCCACGGCTACCAGATGTGGGGGATTTGAGACCTTCTTTTGTGCTTGATGGGGTTGTGAAACCACAGGGGCAGCTTACTGGAAACCAACTTCATCTTGGGACCTTATTTCAGTTACAAGAGGGTACAGTAAGCCTAGCACGAATAGACATTTTTGCTTTAGCTCCCATACTTGGAAAGCCCATGATCACGGGCTATCATTACCTTTAAACATAACCTTCACTCTTCAGGGTAGGGCGAATCGAGAATGGCCCTTGGGAAAAACATGGGGACTCCGCTGGTATCTTGATGGCACAGATAAAGGAGTCACTTTCAAGATCTTACTAACAATAGAAAACCTGTACCCAAAGTTGGTAGGGCCCAACTTAGTTCTTTCTGACCAAAAGGTCCCCTCTAATCATGAAAGGGTGCCATCACCACCTCCTCCTCCCCCCCTCACCTCATCCTCGTCCCTTTCCCAACCATACAAGCACCGTGACTACCATCGTAGACTCCACTAATGGAACTCTCCTTACTCCTTTTGGGGGAACAGGAGATAAGATTATTTAATTTGGTCCAGGGAGCTTATCTGGCCCTACATGCCACAAATCCAAACCAAACCTTGGGTTGCTGGCTCTGCCTTACCTCCAGTCCCCCTTATTATGAAGGAATCGCCTTTCAGTCTACTGCCAATAACCTCACTTCCCCGAGCAATAGGTGTTAGACTAAGCCACATAAACTAACACTCCCTGAAGTCTCTGGACGAGGTTCCTGTTTGGGCAAAGTCCCACTGACCCATAGGCATCTCTGTAACGAAACCTCGACACCCTATAAAGGAGGATATTATCTTGAGGCATCCAATGGGTCCTACTGGGCCTGCAACACCGGGTTAACCCCCTGTGTGTCTGCTCAGATATTTAATGGTTCCCATGAATTCTGTGTACTGGTTCAGTTGTGGCCTCGTGTCACCTATCATGAAGAAAGCTCGGTTATGGAATCCTTTGAGCAAAGGAGTAGATACACTCGAGAACCTGTGTCATTGACTATAGCCCTCTTGTTGGGTGTTGGAGGCATTGCTGCGGGAATTGGTGCAGGGACCACCGCCCTTGTACAAAATAATCACTTGATGCAGTTACAGATGGCCATGACCACCGATCTCTGGAGGCAATAGAAAGATCTATTTTCGCCCTTGAAAAATCACTTACCTCACTATCAGAAGTAGTGCTGCAAAATAGAAGGGGCCTGGATCTGTTGTTCCTGAGGGAAGGGGGCCTATGTGCCGCCTTGAAGGAAGAATGCTGCTTTTATGCCAACCATACTGGTATTGTCAGGGAATCGATGGAAAAATTAAGGGAAAGGCTGGCTCAAAGAAAAAGGGAGTTTGAAAATCAGCATGGGTGGTTTGAAGATTGGCTGCGAGGGTCCCCCTGGCTCTCCACCTTGCTACCTACCATTCTAGCCCCCTTAATTGTTTTTTCTCCTTCTCATTACCTTTGGTCCCTGTGTCTTTCAGCAGTTGACTCGGTTTATCAAAAATCAGATTGATTCGGCCTTACCACGACACGTCTCGATTCATTATCACAGAGTAGATTCCGAGGAGGCCATTCATTATCACAGAGTAGATTCCGAGGAGGCCGGCCAGGAGCCCCATCAAGGACTCAGATTCAGTGTCCTAAGGCCCTAACGTCCCCACGGTCCTGCTAGAGGGTACTCAATGACGGGAATAGTACAGGGCCCACACTGGAGACAATAGCATACAGAGGTCGTCGAGACCGGCTCAACATGGCACGCTGCCGAGCATGGGAAGCCCCCCTGTATAGCCTAAGACAGGGACTCTCTCTGACCCTAGCCACCCCGATCACATGGACTTGGTCCATTTTTGAGAAAAGAGGGGGAACTGTTGGGGACCGACTCCGGACAGCTGTGTCTTGAACTTTGTGTGACCTTCCTTGCTTTATCAAGCCTTGCAAAAACAGGAGGTTCCTGGCCTAACCGCAGGATGTACGATTAGATAAACTTCCTGGAGCATGTGCTAAACGGCCAGCTGCAGGGGCCTGGGACCAAAGCGACCTCACCCTGACCCTCCCTTAGGAATTTTCCATTCTTCTCCCCTTGCTTCCCCTGCTCCCCCTCCCTGCCTGAAGCCCTGCTTATAAGCCTCAACACCCAGTCAATAAAGGAGACCTTGATGCAACTCAGACTGACTTTGTCTTCCTTTACGCGCCTGGTCTCCTTTCTCTCTCGCCCCCATTGATCTTTCAGGAGGTGCCTCCTCGGGTCTCATCAAATAACCTGGCCCGTGGGACGGGTCACTCAAGGAAATTATGTAGTGGAAGATTGTATAAGTTTTAGTTTTGTTGAACTACTGTTGCTCCATATATATCCAAGAGTATAATTTCAGATAATTACATTTTAAAGGAAGAAAAATCATGTTTTCAATAAAGATGGTCTTAAAGGAAGAGGCTGCCGTAAGTTGAACAGCTCAACAATGAGTAGGTGTTAGTATGTAAAATCATTTCATTAGAGAAACAGTTTTCAAGAAGCTCCTGTTACATGTGAGTAGGAGGATGTTCACATTTCTAATGGACTAGCTATTGTTGAAATATAGCGTTTATTTTGGGAAAAACTATTTGGAAAAATTATGGAACTTAATAGGTATAGACTAAGGAAGTATCATTTTGACATACATTAAGACACGCGCGGCTGTGCCAAGAGGACTCCGCCGCCTGTGCCCGGCGGGGACGCGCTGCTCCTGGACTCACTCCTCACGGGACTCCGCGGACCGCGACAGTGGCCGGAGGGACGAAGCCCCGCGGGCCGCGAACGGCGCAGATCTCCCGGGCACCATCACCGGCCGCTGGAGTCCCCGCGTCTACAGGACCCGAGCGATGCCCTAGCGGCCCAAGAGACACGCGACCTGGCCGAGGCCCGCCACCCACCGCGTTATCCAAATGGTTTTGGTGAATTGAAAAAGAAATGGGTAAAATTGGGGAGGCTGTGTATCAGATCGTCACTTGGAGGCAACAGGGAGATCTGCGCAGGATGCGAACTCCGTGAGGTCTGGAGGGCGCCTTGCGGAGGTGCGGCCACCAAGCGAGAGGACTGGGCTGTCCAGGGCCAGTGTCTCTGCGTCAGGACTCACTGCAAGGCGACATTGCTTGCTCTCGTACAGAATTTTGTTTCTACTCAGAGAAACGTTCTACTTGGAACAACGCGAGTTTCGTACGTTTTCCCAACTTCAAGAAAACTTCAAAATTTCAAGAAAACAAAAAACCAAAAAACCAAAAATCAAACCAAACCCCACAGAAAACCGAACAACTTTGTCAATTGGCAATTTACGTTCTTTCCTAACTGTGTAGATCCAGGGGTGATTTGTTGTGTTGGCCGGTTAGCTCAGTTGGTTAGAGCGTGGTGCTAATAACGCAAAGGTCGCGGGTTCAATCCCCGTACGGGCCACGTGACAATTTCATTTTGGAACAAACTCCGAGATTTCCAACTACTGGAAGTTATTTAAGGTATATCACCTTAGAAGAGAACACAGCTCAAACTGCTCTACACTCTTCAGTTCGGCCACTGGAGGGCGACTTGCAGGCTGAGCAAGTATTCTGGGACTGTCTAGACTCCAAGAAACACCTGGATCAGCAATCATTGGAACGCGACACTCATATTTTCGTTGTTCATGCTTAGAAAAACTTTGAAAATTGCAACAAAGTAACAAAACACCCCAAATCCTCTGTCAAATGACATTGGTGTCATTGTCTGTCTATAGAGGTAGAAAGTTAAACTTTCATATACCGGTTAGCCCAGTTGGTTAGAGCGTGGTGCTAATAACAACAAGATCGCGGGTTTCTTTCCCAGCACGGGGCAATCAAAAAATGTACTTTTATTCAACAAAAATAAGCCAAAGCTAATGTGCTATAGAACAAACAAACAAACAAAAAACAAAACCAAAATCTACTCTGTGCAGCATTTAAGTCGTAACACTCTCAAAGGACTCTATCTTTATTGCCCCACGGCCCCTACTTCTGGCTCGTTTAAGGAATCTGGAAGCAGAGGGATACAGAGAAGACCTGAGCCTTTGTCCTCGTCACATTTCCTACAGTGTCCTTCTCTCCATCCGCACTGACTCTTCACCTGACCTCCTGGGAGGATCAGAAGGGTGGGTCACTCCTGTGTGGTTCCTGCCTTCTGCCAATCTAGAGACACTGAAGTGAGGAATGTCGGGTTCAGAACCCCAAGCCATTCACCAACGTCCAACAGCTGAGTGAGGTCAAAGCGTGTTCTGGCAGATTCTTTGCTGACAGTTCTCTGAGCCGGAGCTTTGTCCCTCCCAACACTCGCAGGGAGCCCTGCAGAGGTCTGCGTTGTGGTTTTTACAAAGAACCTTTCGGTGAACTCTCCCATTGCAATATAAAGACAAGGATCACTCTGAGTGTGAAGCAATAAATCAGATGTCCTCAGAACTTTAATTAGTTCTCGAATGGAATCGAACTAGGGCTTTATACCCTAAGGCAAGCACCACAACACTAAGCCTCTTCCCAGACCTTACACTAAAAGGTCTATAGAGTGAATTTGAGCCTCAGAGGTTCGTCACACAAGTGTGTGGGAAGCACGAGTCCTCCATTATCTGAGCATCGCTGTGGTATGAGTGGCTGTGAGCGGTAACATAAAGAGTGGAGGATGTGGGCATCGATCCCACTACCTCTCGCATGCTAAGCGAGCGCTCTACCATTTGAGCTAATCCCCCAATGTCAACCTGCTTTTCTTGTATTTTCTTGTGTGTCCAGTGGATCCTCACACATTTACGTACTCTGTCTTTGGTCAAAAAATCATGACAATGATGGTCCAAATGTTAGCACAGCTGAGATTCTTAGGTCCTAAGGGCTGAAAGTGTAGGGAGTGAGCTGAGAATCGAAAAGAGAAGAGTGAGAAAAAGCAATACTGTTCCCGCCCGGTTTCGAACCGGGGACCTCTCGCGTGTTAGGCGAGCGTGATGACCACTACACTACGGAAACTTCCTACTTAACCATGATTTCCTAGTTTCCAGACATACATTGAAACTTGCTGAGTAAATGGTTTGATGGCGTTCATTGTATATCCTTGTATCATGGACTAGCTAAATCAAGGTAACTAAGATGGCTGACCTCCGCATCCCCAGCTCTTGGTGACCCCACCCTACCCTGCTGCTGCCAGATGAACACTCATGTAAGCCAAGTCCTGTGGAATTCGTCCCTCGGTGCCTGGTTCACCTCACTTAGCACCATGTCCTCGGCTTCTTCGGTTTGAGTGACAGAGCCGCTTTTTAATACTAATCCTTCTGGGAATTATCCTTCTGTGGATGTGAAGGAGTGAGCATCTCAGAAGACAGTGATTAGTTCCTGGGAACAAGCAAACGTCTCCGAACTCCTTGATCCCACTCCTGTGGCCATGTTCCCACTGGAGGGATGGCTCTGTGGCTCTATTTTCAATTTCTAAAGGAATTGTCATGCTAAGGACCTGGCTTTGAATCTCAGCACCCACATGGCCTCTCCTCAGCTTTTGCAACTCCAGTATGAGGGCATCTGTCGCCCTCTTTCGGCCTTATGCGGCACTGCATGCAAATGCCCATGCACGTAAATACTCTGCTCTTTCCTGTGGGTCCTCTCAGCCTTCCCTTCCTTTGTGTCAGCAAATGTCGCGCAGAAACCCTTTAGTCAGGGACTCCCAGTGGCCACACTGGGCTGAAACACAGGAGCCCTTCTCCCCTATCCTGCCCTGGGGACTTCGCCTCCTGTTGAGCATCCGGGTCCCCTTAGCTCTTTTCCACTGACCCCCTCCCCACCTCAGCCTTTCCTCATAGCCCAGCTCCACTCTTCTGTCAGTTAGGGATCAGAAATGCTTTCTACCATGGACCCCCAGGGACCACACTGAACTAGGACACAGGTAGGCAGTTGTCACTATCCTTCCTGCCCTCCATTCTGATCTCTCCAGAACTACTCTCAGTCCTGTAGCAGCCTGCCTGCAGGGACCCCTCCTCCCACCCTACCTCCACTCTGTGGGAACCTTGTTGCCACCCCTGGTCCCCCAGCTCTTTCCCATTGCCCCTCTGGTTCTTTTCTCCTAGCTGTCTCCATTCCTTTATGTCACCTGTGAACCTACAGAAGCCCTCTCTACCAGAACCCCACAGCCACCACACTTGCCTCGGATCCAGAGTGGGCAACAGCCACCAAAGAACAGAATACCCACCCATCCAGGACAAGATCAGATATCGACCCGGAGAAACCCCTCAAATAGCATAGCTCCAGTCTATTGGACAGGTGAGACAGCAGCCTCCGTGAGAAGCCAGTGGTCCCACTGCAGTAGACCTGTAGAAGTGCAATGAAGCTCCAGCACACGACCAGGACTTCCAGATACCACTTAGGAGTACCTTCAAGGACCTTTAAAAGGATGTGAAGAAATGAATGCCTTACTGAAAAACCATGAAAACACAAACACTTAAATGAAACCATGAAAACCTTTCCAGACCTGAACACAGAAAGAGAATCACTGAAGAAAACCCAAACTGAACCCAAACTGGAGATAAAAACCTCAGGGTGTCAAACAAAAACCTTAAACTAAGCCTCATTAGAGGATGATGAGACATTGAAGAAAGAATGTGAGGACAAGATAGGATAAATAAATAGCTCAGTCAAAGAAAATGTTAAATCTGAAAACAAGTAAAAGTACAAAAATAAATCCATGTCCACCCTAATTGGTATCATAGAATCTACATCCAGTGACTGATGGAAGCAGATGCAGAGACCCACAACCAAGCACTTGGCCGAGTTCCTGGAATTCAGTTGAAGGAGGGATTATGGGAGCAAGGGGGTTCCAGATCATGATGGGGAAAATCACAGACACATCTGACCCAAGCTAGTGGGAACTGGCGGACTCTGGAGTGGCAGCTGGGGAGCCTGCATGGGACCGCACTAGGCCGACAGTGGTGTGGTTTGATATGTTTGGGGGACTCCTGGCAATGGCACCAGGATTTATCCCGGGTACATGGATTGTCTTTTTAGAGCCCATTCCCTATGGTGTGATGCCATACTCAGCCATGATGCAAGGGGGAGGGTTTTGGTCCTGCCCTTAACTGGTATGCCAGCCTCTGTTGACTACCCAAGGGAGGCCTTACCCCCTATGATGAGGGGATGATGGTGGATGGGAGCGGGAGAATAGGAGGGAGGGTGCACAGAGATTGGAATGTTAAATGAAAAAAATTATAATAAATAAATAAATTCAACCATAAAACATCCAGAAAATCTGATCAAGGCTCAAATATCTATATATCTATATCTATATCTGTATCTATATCTATCTATCTATCTATCTATCTATCTATCTATCTATATCTATATCTATATCTATCTATATCTATATATATATATATATTTTAGACCAGGCTGGCATTGAACTCACAGAGATCGGCCTGCCTTTGCCCCCCAACCCCACCCCTGAAATTAAAGGCATGAGCTGCCACCACCAAGGCAAAAAAGTATTTTTAACATAAGTATAGAAGAAAATTTACCCAATCTAAAGAAAGAGGTGCCTGTCCAGTCACAAGAAGCACACTGCGCAACAAACAGGTAGGACCAGAAAAGAAATTCCCCATAACACATGATCATCAAAACACTAAATATACAGAACAAAAAAACAACATTGAAGTAGAAAGAGAAAAAGATCAGTCATAAAGTCATATCTGTATAAGTCTTACAAAGACATTTTAAAGTCTTATAAAATCTAAAAGTCTTAATTTTTTTTATAAAGTTATGCATATTGGAATAACACCTGACTTCTCAAGGAACACTTTGAAAACCAGTGGGGCCTGGACAGACATTCCACAACCAGGGTGATGACAGGTGCCAGCCCAGACTACTATACTCAGCAAAACTGTCAATCACCATCAGCGGGGAAAGGAAAACATTCCATGACAAAACCAAATTTAAGTAATCTCTGCCTACCAATCAGTTCTACAGAAAACATTAGAAGGAAAACTTCAGTCTGAGGAGATTAGCCACATCCCAAAGGACACAAGGTGTGATCATTTTTTATTTGTGCAGAAATGTGATATTTTATTTGTGCTTTGATAAATAAAGCTTGCCTGGAGATCAGGGGGAAAAGGCCAGCCATTTTAAGTAAACAAAGTCAGGCAGCACCCACCCTTAATCTGATCACTTAGCAGGCAGGGTCTCTGTGTGTTCAAGGCCATACTAGGGAACAGAACCAAGCATGGTGAGACACACCTTTATTCCCAGTACCAACCATAGAGACCTGGAGGTCTGTACTGACAGGCAGTGACAAGGAAGTGAGGTAGGTGAGCTAAGATAGTCAATGAGAGGGCAGAACAGCAAGGCAATAAAGGCTTGGGTACACAGGAAGTAGCTCACATTTGGAAGCTGCAGAGCCGTGAGGTAAGGTGGTTGGTGGCTGTCACTACTTCCCTGATCTCTAAGGCTTTCACCCCTTTATTTGGCTCCATGTTTTTTTATTTAATAAGACCATTTAGAAATTCGTCTACAACAAGGAAAAAATAATCCCACAACAGTACATCAAAAGAGGGTGGGGAGGGGAAAAAAGGGGGTTGGGAGGACTCACATCCTAACAACAAAAGACCAGGAATCAATAAACACTGCTTATTTGATGAGAAAACAGAATCCAACTTTCTGCTGAAGCCAAGAAACAAATCTCATCACCAAGGATGCATGTCACCTCGGGGTGAAAGGATGGAAAGAGGAATTCCAAGCACATGGACCCAAGAAGCAAGCAGGTGTACTTATCTTAATATCCAACAGAATAGACTTCTAATCAAAACTGACCAGAATGGACTAAGCAGCAAAGTTCAAAATAGCAGAGATTAAAAGTATGACCAAGAGAGCGGGATAAAGTGCTTGCCCCACACTTCAAAAAAGTCAGTAATGGGAATTGTTAAATAATGCGCTGTTATTACTGCAATGTTGGTGTTCAAACCCAAGGTCTTCCTCAAGCTAGGCATTCTTTCACTAAGCCCTCATATTGGTATCATTTCAGTATTTGAGGGCCTTCAACAAACAAGACCTATCCCAAAGCTCAGGGGATATGTAACTGTTGAAAGAAAGTAAAGTAATGTTTAGAACAACTAACCAACGATCTAAATGTAAATGAAATGTAGTCCTTTTATATGACATTAAATAGAGCAGCTGTCAATCTGTATGCACAGAGGTTGGAGTTCATGCTAGCAAAGTTGAGTTCTGAATGCCAGGACTGTGAGGAACTTTAATACATTACAAATGCTCTGCAGTGCTAGAGCATTATATTTATAATAAAGTCAACATTACAAAAGGGATTGAGAAACCCTGTCTCAAAAACAAACAAACAAACAAAAAAAAGGACAAAGATACAAACAGGATATACAGAAATAGAGAAACAGCAAATTTTCAGAACGTGAAGGGTGTGAGTGAGTGTGTGTGTTCCTCTAGGAAATTATGTAGTGGAAGATTGTATCAGTTTAGTTTTGTTGAACTACTATTGCTCCATATATATCCAAGAGTATAATTTCAGATAATTACATTTTAAAGGAAGAAAAATCATGTTTTCAATAAAGATGGTCTTAAAGGAAGAGGCTGCCATAAGTTGAACAGCTCAACAATGAGTAGGTGTAGTATGTAAAATCACTTCATTAGAGAAACAGTTTTCAAGAAGCTCCTGTTACATGTGAGTAGGAGGATGTTCACATTTCTAATGGACTAGCCATTGTTGAAATATAGCGTTTATTTTGGGAAAAACTATTTGGAAAAATTATGGAACTTAATAGGTATAGACTAAGGAAGTATCATTTTGACATACATTAAGACACGCGCGGCTGTGCGAAGAGGACTCCGCCGCCTGTGCCCGGCGGGGACGCGCTGCTCCTGGACTCACTCCTCACGGGACTCCGCGGACCGCGACAGTGGCCGGAGGGACGAAGCCCCGCGGGCCGCGAACGGCGCAGATCTCCCGGGCACCATCACCGGCCGCTGGAGTCCCCGCGTCTACAGGACCCGAGCGATGCCCTAGCGGCCCAAGAGACGCGCGACCTGGCCGAGGCCCGCCACCCACCGCGTTATCCAAATGGTTTTGGTGAATTGAAGGAGAAAGGGGTAAAATTGGGGAGGCTGTGTATCAGATCGTCACTTGGAGGCAACAGGGAGATCTGCGCAGGATGCGAACTCCGTGAGGGCTGGAGGGCGCCTTGCGGTGGTGCGGCCACCGTGCGAGAGGACTGGGCTGTCCAGGGCCAGTGTCTCTGCGTCAGGACTCACTGCAAGGCGACATTGCTTCCTCTCGTACAGAGTTTTGTTTCTGCTCAGAGAAACGTTCTACTTGGAACAACGCGAGTTTCGTACGTTTCCCCAACTTCAAGAAAACTTCAAAATTTCAAGAAAACAAAAAACCAAAAAACCAAAAATCAAACCAAACCCCACAGAAAACCGAACAACTTTGTCAATTGGCAATTTACGTTCTTTCCTAACTGTGTAGATCGAGGGGTGGTCTATTGTGTTGGCCGGTTAGCTCAGTTGGTTAGAGCGTGGTGCTAATAACGCCAAGGTCGCGGGTTCAATCCCCGTACGGGCCACGTGACAATTTCATTTTGGAACAAACTCCGAGATTTCCAACTACTGGAAGCTTTTAAAGGTATATCACCTTAGAAGAGAACACAGCTCAAGCTGCTCTACACTCTTCAGTTCGGCCACTGGAGGGCGACTTGCAGGCTGAGCAAGTATTCTGGGACTGTCTAGACTCCAAGAAACACCTGGGTCAGCAATCGTAGGAACGGGACGTCTACTTTTTCGTTGTTCATGCTTAGAACAATCTGTGGTTCACAGCTCTTCGCAGAAAAACTTTGAAAATTGCAACAAACTTACAAAACACCCCAAATCCTCTGTCAAATGACATTGGTGTCATTGTCTGTCTCTAGAGGTAGAAAGTTAAACTTTCATATACCGGTTAGCCCAGTTGGTTAGAGCGTGGTGCTAATAACAACAAGATCGCGGGTTTCTTTCCCCGCACGGGGCAATCAAAAAATGTACTTTTATTCAACAAAAATAAGCCAAAGCTAATGTGCTATAGAACAAACAAACAAACAAACAAAAAACAAAACCAAAATCTACTCTGTGTAGCATTTAAGTCGTAACACTCTCAAAGGACTCTATCTTTATTGCCCCACGGCCCCTACTTCTGGCTCGTTTAAGGAGTCTGGAAGCAGAGGGATACAGAGAAGACCTGAGCCTTTGTCCTCGTCACATTTCCTACAGTGTCCTTCTCTCCATCCGCACTGACTCTTCACCTGACCTCCTGGGAGGATCAGAAGGGTGGGTCACTCCTGTGTGGTTCCTGCCTTCTGCCAATCTAGAGACACTGAAGTGAGGAATGTCGGGTTCAGAACCCCAAGCCATTCACCAACGTCCAACAGCTGAGTGAGGTCAAAGCGTGTTCTGGCAGATTCTTTGCTGACAGTTCTCTGAGCCGGAGCTTTGTCCCTCCCAACACTCGCAGGGAGCCCTGCAGAGGTCTGCGTTATGGTTTTTACAAAGAACCTTTCGGTGAACTCTCCCATTGCAATATAAAGACAAGGATCACTCTGAGTGTAAAGCAATAAATCAGATGTCTTCAGAACTTTCTCCAAACTTTAATTAGTTCTCGAATGGAACCAAATTATGGCTTTACACACTAGGCAAGCACCAGAACACCTCATTGTAAGGTCTATAGAGTGAATTTGTGCCCCAGAGGTTCGTCACACAAGTCTGTGGGAAGGATGAGCTTCGCTGTAGCCATGAGTGGCAACAAGATTAGTGGAAGATGTGGGCATCGATTCCACTACCTCTCGCATGCTAAGCGAGCGCTCTACCATTTGAGCTAGTCCCCCGATAGTCCCCACCTTTTCTTGTATTTTCTTGTGTGTCCAGTGGATCCTCGCAAAATTAAGTATTCTGTCTTTGGTCCAGGAAAGCATGACAATGAAGGTCCAAATGTTAGCACAGCTGAGATTCTTAGGTCCTAAGGGCTGAAAGTGTAGGGAGTGAGCTGAGAGTCTGAAAAGAGAAGTGAGAAAAAGCAATACTGTTCCCGCCCGGTTTCGAACCGGGGACCTCTCGCGTGTTAGGCGAGCGTGATGACCACTACACTACGGAAACTTCCTACATAACCACTATTTCCTAGTTTCCAGACATACATTGAAAACTTGCTGAGTAAATGGTTTGATGGCGGCGTTCATTGTATATCCTTGTATCATGGACTAGCTAAATCAAGGTAACTAAGATGGCTGACCTCCTCATCCCCAGCTCTTGGTGACCCCACCCTACCCTGCTGCTGCCAGATGAACACTCATGTAAGCCAAGTCCTGTGGAATTCGTCCCTCGGTGCCTGGTTCACCTCACTTAGCACCATGTCCTCGGCTTCTTCGGTTTGAGTGACAGAGCCGCTTTTTAATACTAATCCTTCTGGGAATTATCCTTCTGTGGATGTGAAGGAGTGAGCATCTCAGAAGACAGTGATTAGTTCCTGGGAACAAGCAAACGTCTCCGAACTCCTTGATCCCACTCCTGTGGCCATGTTCCCACTGGAGGGATGGCTCTGTGGCTCTATTTTCAATTTCTAAAGGAATTGTCATGCTAAGGACCTGGTTTTGAATCTCAGCACCCACATGGCCTCTCCTCAGCATTTCCAACTCCAGTATGAGGGCATCTGTCGCCCTCTTTCGGCCCCATGCGGCTCCGCATGCAAATGCCCATGCACGTAAATACTCTACTCTTTCCTGTGGGTCCTCTCAGCCTTCCCTTCCTTTGTGTCAGCAAATGTTGCCCTTTCACCAGGGACTGCCTTCTCTCTTATTTTCAAACACAGAATCTTTTACCAAAGTCTTTCTTGTGATTTCCCTCAGTAGTCTAGAATATATTGTATGGCTACAATATTTTAAACAACAGAAATTCATACATATACCATAACAAGAATAAATCTAAATTTGCAACTACACTGTACCAACGTGAAGCATCTGAACCTAGCCGTAGGTTTTTCTTTTTTTCTTACCCTAACGGATAACACTTTGTAACCAACCCTCTAAGCTGTGAGCAGCTCTCCAAGCCCGTCTCATAGTCGTGGGACTTTCCCCCAAGCATTTCAGTGTTGCCTCCACCCCCACATGGCTCAAGCAGTGGAGTCAATCCCTGGGCCAGGTGCAGAAGGAAGCCATGTCATAGTGGGCAGCCCCCCCCCCCCCAGGCTGCAGAAGCCCCTCCCACTGCACTCAGCACAGCCAGGCCAGGAAGGAGGGTATCCTAGGGGCTGGTAGGAGGCCGCATCAGACAGGCCTGAAGACCCAGAGACAGAAAGACACCACTGTGAAGGTTGGGGAAGGTAGAGCCTGTCATGGCAGCTGTGTGGTCAAGCTGTTTTGGGCACCCCCACATTCTGCAGTTGTGAAATAGCAATGGGGAAATTTCCTAATGGGGGGGTCATCCCCACAACACGGGGAACTAAAGGTCAAAACTTTGGGAAAGTTGAGAACCAGTGGTTAAGAGAATGCCTCTCCTTACTCAGGGTCTGTTCAGGCTTAAGAAGGTATGCCTAGCCTCCTTGTCTTTGCTAAATTTGCTAAGTTTTTCGGATAAACTGAGTCAGATAAATGACTAAATACTAAAAGGAGCTTCAACTGATAAACTGTTTTTTAAGGCTCATACTTAACAGAGATAAAACTACAAAGTCCTTTTCCCAAGGTCAGGCATTTGGATAAAGCTCCCTTTCCCTCAGGGGCTTGGAGAAAGTTCCTGCTTGCTAAAACAGGAGTCACCCTCCTTGTCTCTGACAAAAGGAACTTGTGGCCCTTCCATTAACATATGGCTGTGATGCCTTAGACCTTGTCAAGGACAATGCTGTCCCCTAGGCTCCCTCAGTCTCTGCTCATGGGCCATGCTCCAGCTCACCCCTTTCTCCTGTTCCCATTTCACCCTGGGATCTTTCCCTTGTCCTCCAAGGCAAGAGCCTTCCCAGGAGAAGCCTTAACAGGTTGGTACAAACTTCTTCTGTTTTTACCCATAGAATGCCTATTTTGGTCTCTTTACTGAACCCATATTTAATACTAGAAGATCTTCAATTCAAAATCATTGTTTCTAAGGCTAAACCTGACAGGAATAGAATGTGAAGTCCTAGTCTTATGAAAGCTGCCAACTTATTGTGGACTGTTAGAGAACACAGGTAGTCAGTCATCTTATAATAATCAAGTTCTTTAATTGTAGTCATGCCAAATACTAATGTAATTAATTAATTACTTTCTTGGTCCCTTGCATGTTTTCAGGGTTGAGCTTAAAATATATAGCTAGAAACAAAATCTGTCTGTTCAGATACACCTGGACATCCCTCAAATATTTTATAAGTCTGCAGAATATGGAATTTAAAATGTTGATTAAAAAGTGTATTGTGTCAGTCAGGGACTCCCAGATCCTAGCAGTCTTTGGAGACCCAAAGAAGATTATGGGGCACCACGATGTCTCCACCTGGATGATGGCAATGCTGACCACTGGACAAGATGCCCTGATGCAACACCTGCTGCCAGGACCTGGCCCAGACTATAGACAAGCAGCAGGACAGTGGAGAATTGATTGTACCTCTTTTGCCTAGATAAAGTAAGATCAGTCTTCTCCATGTCCCTCTTCCACAGGAGAACTCTCACCTTAGGGGACTGGTGAAGACTGATGCGGTTCTGATACTTCTGCCTCTAACTCTATGGAGACCTGGGTATGAATAACTGGATATGGACTGGTCTCTGTCATTTTTAATAGATTCACAAGCTGCTTGGTATGCAGTAAGTTATAATTTATACTTCTCAGATCTCTGATAGTATTGACAGCTAGGCTAGCTATAACTTTGTCAGCTTGACAGCATCAGACAACCAGAACCTTCCACAAGACAATAGCCAGTTTATTAGCTCATTTTATATCCTTTTAAATCAAGCCTTGTTTTTTCTAAAGCTACCAGGTCTCTCTTGATTTAAAAAGGGTTCTAAGATGTGAAAGTTGAAGTATGTTGTAAAGGTTTAAATATGGGTCTGAAAGAAAGGTCTGAGGATATGAAAGTATGCATGTTTTGAAGGTCTAAGAATGTTTTAAGATATATGAAGTTCTGAGGTGAAAGCTTATGAGCTTTGAGGGTCTCAAAATGATTTAAGATGTAAATACAAGTTACAAAGGTATAAATAGATGACTCAAAAGCTTCAGATTTCTTTCCCCTTCTATGATATTATTCTTTTAAGATATCGAAAGTTTGGAGTTTAACATTAATAGAGTCCTAATAGACTAATAGAACAATGACTGCTTACTATTTGGGTCACAAGCTCAAGATTTTAGATTTCTTTTAGTTGTCTTCTAAATAGAAACTTAAAAGTGCTTCTCATCAGGCCAAACAAATCTCTGTCCAATCTATACCTGACTTTCTGGACAGAAGGATAATGTACACGCTTTTAACCCAAGTCTGTAGGTTTTGCTAGGACTCAAAGATATGAGTCCACTTCTGCTGTTTTACAGATACCCATTGCCTGCTTTGTCTATGATATGGAGTTCAGTACAGATTAGTAACGCTAATGTATCTAAAACTTTAATGTCATTTTGTAAGATAAAAATTCATATAGACCTCAGAGGACCAAAAATTCATAAAACTTGGATCCACTTCTCACAAACAAGTCAAAAGGACTCCAGATAAGTACAGCCTAAGTTTTGTGCACCTGTCTATTCTTGAGGATGGTATTTTTCTCTCTCCTGGTCTTGGAATTCTTCCCCTTCCCAATCACTAAGACTAAGGGCCTAAAAGTTCCAAATAAGTTCATCAATTTTAACTTCTGTTGCTAGTTTAAACTTGTCTTAACAGGTTTCCACTTGACTGACAGAAACAAACAAGCATCAGTTGCTGACTATGAGCTCTAGACTTGCTGAAAGCTGATGTGAACCAGCCCAGCCAATGTGATTGTTCCCTGCCTCTACAGCTGGGTCAGACAACTATATGCTCTGACAAATGCCCCATGGCCCAGCCTTTTACTGGCCTTTCAGCCTTTTTAGGCCCTGACAACAATGCCCCAGTGTCAGCTGGAAGCAGTTCCAAAAGAGAATAAATTGTCCTGGACTCCCTGCCCAGAATAGGTTGAAATGCCAAGTCAACAGGAAACTCTATGGCATAGGGAACTAAATGGCTAACTATAATGTCCATTGGCATAACAGGAAAATAGGCCTAGATTAGTCAATTGATGGATCCATTAACTAAAATGGTTCTGCAATAACATAAGATAATTGACCTTCTTTATGCAGAACCAAAGAGATATTATATGGCCTTAAGAAATTATTATTTCTACATTAATAATTCATGATTATAATCTGGCTGTACTCAAAGATAAGAACTACAGGGCCTTAAGAATGGCAATAGATGTCACTGCCCTAGAAAAATCTGTTGGCTAATGGTTCTTAGGTCCAAATACCCTTGAACCCCTGGACAGATAGGACTCATGATTTATTCCTGTCATTGGTACTTGTGAAGAGGGGAATGTGGGGGGCCCAAAACAGCTTGACAACACAGCTGCCATGACAGGCTTGGAGGTCTAGACACAGCTGCCATAACAGGCTTACTGGCAGGCAACATATGGATCCTGGAAAAGCCATTAGCTAATACCACCTAGGGATCCACCCAGGGATGGGCCAGCATCTAAGGGGAAGAACCTGATATTCCAAACATTCCAGTCATCAGATAAGATTGCCAGATGTTCTTGAGCCTACCACATATCTATTTCCTTTTTGCAGATACCTGTAGACAAATGTCAGCCAATCAGGGTCCTGAACCCTGGATATAACTTCACCCCAACCTCAGCTATGATTAAAACTACTACACCACCTGGGCTTGGGGCTCTCTGCTCTCAGGGCTCTCTGCTCTCACTGCTGCATCAGACAGACAGAGGGACCAAGCTCGAGCTTGAAATACAGGCTCAGTGCTTTTATATGATGGGATTCAGTTTCTATGGTGATCTTTTGGGGGTCCATGTGATTTGAACATAACACATGGAACACTTTTCCCTTATGGGAAATTTAGTATGGGCTTTGGTAAAGGATGAAAATATGTGCAATGGTAGCCTCTCAAAACAAAAGAATTCTTTGGAAAAAAATTCCCCACCACCATGGAACCAGGAATCCCATTGTGCCCTCCTAATTATACCAAGAATAGGAAAACTAGAGATTTACTAGACACACCTGGTCCCAAGGATGAACTGCCTACAATTCATATCCAGAGCCTGAAGCATTTAAGGCAAGAGTTCAGTTAATAAGTATAGGGAAATCAGAATGGTACAGTATAATGGGGAAAGAGTAAGGTATTAAACATTCCCTTTTGGGAGTGTTATGAGGAAAGAGGCCCATATAGCAAGACTAAGAAACTGTAATACAATGTTTGCTCCCCAGAAGTCCTTTTCCCAAGGTCAGGAATTTGGATAAGGGTCTCTGAACTTGGAGAGTTGAGGTAAGTTCCTGCTTGATAAAGCAGTCATTCTTCTTATCTATGGCAAAAGGCCCTTGTATTAACATGTGACTGGTGGTTATTGTCAAGTCAAGACCTCAATCCCTGATTTCAAGCTACACCCAGGCTCACATGCTCCTTTTCTCCCATTTAATCCAATGTGCAATAAAAGGTGTAATCTTTTGTCAATTAAAACCTGCTGGCAGCCATCCTGATTCACCCTCAGATCATGTCCATCTCCTCCTTCCCCACCTCCCACCCCCGACTCCACACGTCCTTTTGGGGACCTGAAACCCCCACAGAAACAGGTCTTTGGCAGAGTAGCAGTTAACAAGACAGATGTGACTGCTTTACCTCCTCTACTCCAAAGGCAATATGTTTTTGTTCATTTGTTTGTTTTTGTTATTTTGCCAGAACATATATCTTCAAAGTTAGTGGCTTAAACACTTCAATATTAGTGATGATGATGATGATGATGATGGTGGTGGTGGTGGTGGTGGTTTTGCCATCTCACAGTTCTTTAGATAAAGAGTCTACTCCAAGTCTCTCTCAGTTATAACTGGAGTGTTGTTGGCTGTATGTGTTCCATCAGGAGAATCATTTTTCTTCTATTTCCAGCTTCTCAGTTCCATCTCTCCCTTCACTGTAGCCCTCTCCCACCATTTTCAAAGCTAGCCCTGAAGGACCAGTTCCTTCTCACATACATTGAATTACTTTGGATAATATCAGGGAGAGGTTCTGCACTTTTATTGACTCATGTGATTCTATTGGGCTGACCTGGGTAGTCCCAGACAATCTCTCTGTCGTGATTAGAATGACAAGGTCCCCTCTTGGCTCAGGTATTTGAAGACTTGGTTCCCGGTTGCTGGAGCTGTTTACAGAAGTGCTGCCCCTTTGCTAGAAGTGTCCCAGGGGTCAGCCCTGCGACTCCATAGGCTCCCTCTGCCTCCAGGTCTCTGTGCTTGGTGCTTGAGGTTGAGGTGTGATTTCTGGGCTTCCTCTTTCACAGCCATGGCTGGGGCTTGCTTGCCAGCCTCCCCCATGCTGGCCTCTTAGCCCTCTGAGACCCTAAGAAAATTAAACTCTCTTCCCGATTCTGTGACCTTAACACAGCCACACAGTCATCTTCCCACGCAAGGTGACTCCTCAGTGATTTCAGGAACTCAGACATGAGAATCTCGGGAAGGGACTTTACAGTGTATAAAACAGGAAATTATGTTTTTGCCATTCCCTTCTTCCTAGATTGTGGTCTTGTTAGAATTTGAAAACTGTGCTTCCCAAGCAATCTCAGGAAGGTCAGGAACGGAAACGTTAGACTGCAGCCTGAGAAGTGTTAAAAGTATGTGTCCAATTTCACGTCAGGTGATTGCAGGGTGAGAAAAATCTAACGTAGGCCTCAAGGCAGGGACATCTGGAAGACAGGATTTGCAATTATTTAAAGGGTAGAGATTTAACAGAACACCTGTTTTGTCTACTTTGTTGGAGTTATTCTTAAGCGAGACACTTTTTTATGGTAATTAGTAAGAGCAGGTCGGGCCTAGCTCAGCAGCACACCTGGTTGCTGCCCTGCCCCCATCACCCCCACCCCCACCCCCACGAGACACAGGTGTTTTTATTCTTTATCATTTCTTGGCATCAGCGGTTTTTCGTAGCAGATTACCCGGATGTCATTGTGGAAGCATGACTGGTCGTTTTGTGTCCTGT
This sequence comes from Peromyscus eremicus, assembly GCF_949786415.1. NCBI lineage: Eukaryota > Metazoa > Chordata > Mammalia > Rodentia > Cricetidae > Peromyscus > Peromyscus eremicus. The sequence continues at coordinate 39,541,030 of NC_081420.1, forward strand.
GAGAAATGTGAAGAATTCTGAGACTACAGTTGACATTGGTAGATGTGCAATGCGAGGTACAACGCCTCCTTGAAGACAGTGCTCCTCAGGGTCGGACTCTCTCCTGGACTACTCAGGTCCCCTGGGTGTCAGGACCTCCTTAGGACAACAGAAGCTTTGCAGTTCTCCACCCAGATCCGCCTGACCCCAGACCAGTGTTCTCACAGCCTGGATTCTCTCTGTTCCGGTCAGGCTTAGCATGCTTCTTGGTTCATTTCAGTAAGAATACCAATTCAGCTAGCCCAGGCTTGCAGCTATCCACAAAGTTGACATCCAGTCGCTCGGTAAGTACCAAACACCACACAGAGAGTTTCTGTCTTGCTTCTCTGCGGCTCCAGAAAGTCTGTGGATCCACTATAGGACAATTCCATTCACTGAACCTCGAAGTGGCTCTGAGTTCCATAAAGACTGGCTGTGAGTTCTATAAAAGTTAGCAGAGAAATATCTGGGTAGGCAGTTCTCAGGCATGGGAATCCTAAAGACTTCTGTGGTATTCATTTGTCCAAGAAAGACTCTGAGTTGAGGGGAAATCAGGCAGGGAGCAAAAACTGCCTTCTCTGAGGTTCGAACTCAGGACCTTCAGATTATGAGACTGACGCGCTGCCTACTGCGCTAAGAAGGCTTCCAAAGACAGCTGGTTTGTGTTACCTTACAGGAAACATTCACTGTCTTCAAGGTGTCCCTCCCCCATCCCTACCATCAGATCTCAATTCCCTGCGTTTGTGTTCGTTTTAGGCGGGGAATCTCCAAGAGAACCAACACAGACTCTCTTGGTCCTGCGCTCTTGAAGAACCTCACAAGCCCCGAAACCACGATGGAGGACTGAACGTGGTGCCCGATCTCAGCTACTGCTTGACACCGTACTTTGTTACCTCATCGTTCTCAGTCTTTTCCTCTCCCGTGTCAACCTGCCCTGTTGGAACAGTGCCTCTCACTGAATACTTAAAAGTGTAAACAGCCCGCACTAGTTCTGGGAGACAGGTGTGCAGGCCAGTCATGCAAACTTGCTCGTCCATCCAACCATTTTGTCTCGGATAATCTCAAAATGTCACACAGTGAGATTAGCGTGGGGTCTCTGGTGGTTTTGTGTTTGTTTTGTTTCTTCTTTCCCATCACTATGACCCCCAAACCTATTAAGATCTTATTGACCTTATTTAAGCACCCTGATTTTTCCATAAGCCTGTTTATCATTATTCTCATCTTACTGATAAAGCTGAGGTTCAGTAGAATTAATCACACACTGGTGATTGACAAAGCCAGAAGAGAAACAAATCAGGGCTCAGCTTTTATATTTTTTTTCCTTTGAATTTTTCATACAGGTGGTCCTAGTTAGGGTTATCTTTGCTGTGACGAAACACCATGACCTAAGCATCCTTGGAGGAAAGAGTTTATTTGACTTAAGCTTTCACATCACTGTTCATCATCAAAGGACATCAGGACGGGAACTGAAGCAGGGCAGAAAGCTGCAGGCAGGAGCTGATGCAGAGGCCATGGAGGAGTGCTGCTTACTGGCTTGCTCTCCATGGCTTGCTTAGCTTGCTATCTTATAGAACCCAGGACCACCAGCCCAGAGGTGAACCCACAGACAATGTGCTGATACACACACACACACACACACACACACACACACACACACACACACCTCCTCCGATGCCCATCAATCACTAATTAAGAAAATGCACTCCAGGCTTGCCTGCAGCTGTATCTTATGGAGACATTTTCTGAACTGAGGTTCCTTCCTCTCCATCGACTTTAGCTTGTGTCAAGCTGAGGGAAACCAGTCAGCGTAGGAGTATACAATGTATCTTCATCATATTGCCCTCACACTCTTTCTTTCCTACTTTCCACCCCCTGCAACACACCTCATTCCCAATTTCATGAGTTCATGAAGGTGACACTTTATAGTTGGCATTTTCCAGAAGAAAAACTTTTGTTCATATGTCAACATAGATCCTAAAGATATCCCCACCCAAATAATAATAATAATAATAATAATAATAATAATAATAATAATAATAATATTAACCACACGGCACCACCACATTGTCTGATCTAGAGGTATTTATCTTACCAAGTTGCCTCCCTCTCGCCATCCCCTGGCCTTCTATTTATTTACTGGGCCTCATCCTCTGCCTGGTCTTCCTCACAGTTTTCTAAAGAGTCAAGTGCCAAGGCAGTAGAGGAGGGCAGAGCTCAGTGACTTCCACAGCTGTTTCTCACCCCAGCAGGATTCTGGTTCAATACTGAAACAGTCCTTTTCTCTGAGCACAGCTGGCATCGGGCTAGGGGATTTGTTTAAGATTTGTGGAACAGCAAGGCCAGTCTGGTCTACAAAGCCAGCTGTGGGACAGCCAGGACTCCAGGGAAACCCAATTTCAAACAAAACAAAGAAACAAAGATTTGTGGAATGAAGAAATGTTAGCCAGGTAATTAATTTAGAAACCTTGAAGGGGAATGCATTTTCAGATTAAAAAAAAAAAAACTGGACAGAGACAGGGGCTGAAAAAAACCATTGCCTGAGAAAGAAATGTCACTAGGTAATCGTGGGAGGGCATTGTCCTCAGAGTGACTGATGGGAACAGACAGTTGCAAGTGCCTTCCATGGAACTGGAAGTGCCTGTGGAGCAGGGGTTCAGGACCCTTGTTTACGAGTCTGTTTGCTAAGAGGGGCAAAGAATTATTGTGTGGACCTGCCTCTCCCTCCTGACTGGTGGGATTAAAGGCGTGTGCCACCACCCATTTCCTTTCAAACCATCGAACACACCCCAGGGCACTGATCTAAAGAAAGGTAATCCCCATCGAGGTCTTTACCAGAAAATAGGGCCATGGAAGCCTAGAGTTGTAACAGAGCCTCAGATCTTAGTATACCCCTAGACCTAGCCACAACTGACTCCATGATAGAAGTTCTATTTGGGCTGTAAAACTCAGCAAGTGGGCAGCACCACTTGCCAAAATGAAAACAGGGACTTAATCTATCCAAGTGCACAGTTCTGGGGCAGTCTCTAAATGTGGTAACTTTGCTTTTTGGTTTTTGCAGATCTGCTTCTGCTAACTGTTCTTGTTCACAGAAGTATGTCCACCCAGGACATGGTTTTGGTGCTTCAAAGCCTATCTTGAGAAAGACTCAGTGCTACACTGGGATGGGAGAGCCCAGTGTAGTCACCAGCCCGCTAATAAAGATTTTCCATTGTCTTAAGCTTCTGTGTGAGTGGTCTTCTCTGGTGAGTACCCCACAACAGGGGCTAGGGAGGAAAGGACATAACCTGGACATGGCTGGCATTCACCCCTTACCGCTCATTCTGGACCAGTGACTGACTGTCCTTTAGCTAATCATCCCGCAGGTTTGGACTTTTCCAACACACATTTATTGACTCTTTTGTGGTGCTTGAGATGAAATCCAGAGACTAATATGTACCAGGTCAGCTGCCCTGCATGGTCCCTCCATCTTTAATCTGTAATGTGAGACTTCTGTGTCTGGGGGATTGATGTCTTTTTCTATTCCTCTTTTCAATTTTAAATCACCCAATGGAATGGGTTCGTTTTCATTCAGAAATAACTCGAGGGAAGAACCCAGTTGCCTTAATTTCTTCCATCCACATTGCTCAATATCGTAATGCTTCTTAACAACAGGGCAGAGTCACTGAGTGGTTTGTGGCTTTTCCCACACCAGGGAATTTCCTACAACACTTTTCTGTCTGGGGTCTGGAGCTCTGAAGTCTGAACCTGAGATTTCCACAGTCTCCCTGATGGAGATTCGCAGATAGGAACAGGGAGTTCCGTTTTAGGGTTCGATTCAACAGACATTTTAGCAGTACTGAGACAGCTCAACGGGAACTGAGTGGGAGTTTTGGCATGTTAACTTCCTATGGAGGTAGTCAGACAGAACTGGTCTATGTTGTCTAACACATACCAATGTGATCAGAGTATCTATGTACTTGTAACTTCCCACGCACGGCGACCAGAGTCAACATTTTGAGGACCTCTGCTCCCATCTCCCAAAGAAATTAACTATCCCACTAAAATGTCCTATCAAGCTCGCTTTACCCAAGAGCCCCGTCTCCACAGAACCTCAGTAGTTTTGTTAGGGAGTAGATGAGAATCCGAGACCCAATTCAGGGTTTTTTGGGGTGAAGCTTTCCTGGGATAACCAGATAAAGTTGGTTAGGTCCTTGTCAGCTGCGTAGGCACAGGACTTCTAGCCTTGGAGAGTTACTGGATGGATGTCGAGGACAGGGCTTTGAAATGAAGACCTGGCAGAGCTCTTGGACCGGCCTTCGGGGACCTGACAGCCCGGTGTAGAGAGGTTTGTGGCTTGTGAGGTTCCAGGAGCTGTGCGTCACTTGCCGCCCATTCGCGCTGTTTCGAATCCCCCTTTGTTCGTGTCTCCTGTGGTGGTTGCCGCGGCAGGGCCGCTAGTCAGGGAACTGGAGCTCTGAGGGTCGGTCGGTTCCTCGTGAACAGGACCAACAGTGTCTTTTCACCAAAAGGTGGCGGAAGAACAAACGACTGGGAAGGTGGAGGCCGATGCCCTGCGTGACCTCCTCGGTTACAGACTCTGAGGATGTGGGCGATTCGGAGTCAAGGATAGTCCGTGTCACCAAAGCTCCTGGTTGCGGCGACAAGGGGTTGTCTCACACCTCAGGATGAGGAGACTTCAAGCCGGGCCATCACAGCCTCCGGGTCACAGGAATCCCGGGCATCAGGTCCTGCAGCGGTCAGCGCCGGGTCCACACGGCCGCGTGGGTGTCGCCTTGGGCTTGGTCCGTTTGTCGCCAGGGATCTGCAGACGCTCAGACCAAAAGCACCCAAAGTCAGTGTTTTCTGTGCGACCTGAAAATACTCATTTCAGAATCTCAGGTTCTCCACTCCCCGAGACTTCATTAAAAGGGGACGGAATGAACACGAGAGCCCATCCCCGAATTCAGACCCCCAGGACACGACAGCCTGCTCCCGCCTCCTCGGGTTCCCGCGGAGACAGCTATGAACCGCCCGGAATCGGAGGCGTCCGTGGACTTCTGGAACAGCTGCTGGTCCAGCGACGACGGTAAATCCGGGTTCAAGCCGAGCAGAGCTGGGCGTCGCTGCCGCTTAGGACACGGGCGGCTGTGCCGAGAGGACTCCGCCGCCTGTGCCCGGCGGGGACGCGCTGCTCCTGGACTCACTCCTCACGGGACTCCGCGGACCGCGACAGTGGCCGGAGGGACGAAGCCCCGTGGGCCGCGAACGGCGCAGATCTCCCGGGCACCATCACCGGCCGCTGGAGTCCCCGCGTCTACAGGACCCGAGCGATGCCCTAGCGGCCCAAGAGACGCGCGACCTGGCCGAGGCCCGCCACCCACCGCGTTATCCAAATGGTTTTGGTGAATTGAAGGAGAAATGGGTAAAATTGGGGAGGCTGTGTATCAGATCGTCACTTGGAGGCAACAGGGAGATCTGCGCAGGATGCGAACTCCGTGAGGGCTGGAGGGCGCCTTGCGGTGGTGCGGCCACCAAGCGAGAGGACTGGGCTGTCCAGGGCCAGTATCTCTGCGTCAGGACTCACTGCAAGGCGACATTGCTTCCTCTCGTACAGAATTTTGTTTCTGCTCAGAGAAACGTTCTACTTGGAACAACGTGAGTTTCGTACGTTTCCCCAACTTCAAGAAAACTTCAAAATTTCAAGAAAACAAAAAACCAAAAAACCAAAAATCAAACCAAACCCCACAGAAAACCGAACAACTTTGTCAATTGGCAATTTGCGTTCTTTCCTAACTGTGTAGATCGAGGGGTGGTCTATTGTGTTGGCCGGTTAGCTCAGTTGGTTAGAGCGTGGTGCTAATAACGCCAAGGTCGCGGGTTTGATCCCTGTACGGGCCACGTGACAATTTCATTTTGGAACCAACTTCGAGATTTCCAATTACTGGAAGCTTTTTAAGGTATATCACCTTAGAAGAGAACACAGCTCAAGCTGCTCTACACTCTTCAGTTCGGCCGCTGGAGGGCGACTTGCAAGCTGAGCAAGTATTCTGGGACTGTCTAGACTCCAAGAAACACCTGGGTCAGCAATCATAGGAACGGGACGTCTACTCTTTCGTTGTTCAGGCTTAGAACAATCTGTGGTTCACAGCTCTTCGCAGAAAAACTTTGAAAATTGCAACAAACTTACAAAACTCCCCAAATCCTCTGTCAAATGACATTTGTGTCATTGTCTGTCTCTAGAGGTAGAAAGTTAAACTTTCATATACCGGTTAGCCCAGTTGGTTAGAGCGTGGTGCTAATAACAACAAGATCGCGGGTTTCTTTCCCCGCACGGGGCAATCAAAAAATGTAGTTTTATTCAACAAAATAAGCCAAAGCTAATGTGCTATAGAACAAACAAACAAAAAACAAAACCAAAATCTACTCTGTGTAGCATTTAAGTGGTAACACTTTCAAAGGACTCTATCTTTATTGCCCCACGGCCCCTACTTCTGGCTTGTTTAAGGAGTCTGGAAGCAGAGGGATACAGAGAAGACCTGAGCCTTTGTCCTCGTCACATTTCCTACAGTGTCCTTCTCTCCATCCGCACTGACTCTTCACCTGACCTCCTGGGAGGATCAGAAGGGTGGGTAACTCCTGTGTGGTTCCTGCCTTCTGCCAATCTAGAGACACTGAAGTGAGGAATGTCGGGTTCAGAACCCCAAGCCATTCACCAACGTCCAACAGCTGAGTGAGGTCAAAGCGTGTTCTGGCAGATTCTTTGCTGACAGTTCTCTGAGCCGGAGCTTTGTCCCTCCCAACACTCGCAGGGAGCCCTGCAGAGGTCTGCGTTGTGGTTTTTACAAAGAACCTTTCGGTGAACTCTCCCATTGCAATATAAAGACAAGGATCATATGAGTGTGAAGCAATAAATCAGATGTCCTCAGAACTTTAATTAGTTCTCGAACTAGGGCTTTATATGCTAGGGCAAGCACCACGACACGAAGCCTCTTCCCAGACCTTACACTAAAACGTCTATAGAGTGAATTTGAGCCTCAGAGGTTCGTCACACAAGTGTGTGGGAAGCATGAGTCCTCCATTATCTGAGCATCGCTGTGGTATGAATGGCTGTGAGCGGTAACATAAGGAGTGGAGGATGTGGGCATCGATCCCACTACCTCTCGCATGCTAAGCGAGCGCTCTACCACTTGAGCTAATCCCCCATGTCAGCCTACTTTTCTTGTATTTTCTTGTGTCCATTGGATCCTCACACAATTACGTACTCTGTCTTTGGTCCAGGAAAGTATGACAATGAAGGTCCAAATGGTAGCACAGCTGAGATTCTTAGGTCCTAAGTGCTGAAAGTGTAGGGAGTGGGCTGAGAATCTGAAAAGAGAAGTGAGAAAAAGTATTATTGTTTCCGCCCAGTTTCGAACCGGGGACCTCTTGCGTAACGGCAAGGGTGATGACCACTACACTACGGAAACTTCCTACATAACCACGATTTCCTAGTTTCCAGACATACATTGAAACTTGCTGAGTAAATGGTTTGATGGCGGCGTTCATTGTATATCCTTGTATCATGGACTAGCTAAATCAAGGTAACTAAGATGGCTGACCTCCGCATCCCCAGCTCTTGGTGACCCCACCCTACCCTGCTGATGCCAGATGAACACTCATGTAAGCCAAGTCCTGTGGAATTCGTCCCTCGGTGCCTGGTTCACCTCACTTAGCACCATGTCCTCGGCTTCTTCGGTTTGAGTGACAGAGCCGCTTTTTAATACTAATCCTTCTGGGAATCCTTCTGTGGATGTGAAGGAGTGAGCATCTCAGAAGACAGTGATTAGTTCCTGGGAACAAGCAAACGTCTCCGAACTCCTTGATCCCACTCCCGTGGCCATGTTCCCACTGGAGGGATGGCTCTGTGGCTCTATTTTCAATTTCTAAAGGAATTGTCATGCTAAGGACCTGGCTTTGAATCTCAGCACCCACATGGCCTCTCCTCAGCATTTCCAACTCCACTATGAGGGCATCTGTCGCCCTCTTTCGGCCCCATGCGGCACTGCATGCAAATGCCCATGCACATAAATACTCTACTTTTTCCTGTGGGTCCTCTCAGCCTTCCCTTCCTTTGTGTCAGCAAATGTCCCGCAGAAACCCTTTAGTCAGGGACTCCCAGTGGCCACACTGGGCTGAAACACAGGAGCCCTTCTCCCCTATCCTGCCCTGGGGACTTCGCCTCCTGTTGAGCATCCCGGGTCCCCTTAGCTCTTTTCCACTGACCCCCTCCCCACCTCAGCCTTTCCTCATAGCCCAGCTCCACTCTTCTGTCAGTTAGGGATCAGAAATGCTTCCTACCATGGACCCCCAGGGACCACACTGAGCTAGGACACAGGTAGGCAGTTGTCACTATCCTTCCTGCCCTCCATTCTGATCTCTCCAGACCTACTCTCAGTCCTGTAGCAGCCTGCCTGCAGGGACCCCTCCTCCCACCCTACCTCCACTCTGTGGGAACCTTGTTGCCACCCCTGGTCCCCCAGCTCTTTCCCATTGCCCCTCTGGTTCTTTTCTCCTAGCTGTCTCCATTCCTTTATGTCACCTGTGAACCTACAGAAACCCTCTCTACCAGAACCCCACAGCCACCGCACTTGCCTCGGATCCAGAGTGGGCAACAGCCACCAAAGAACAGAATACCCACCCAACCAGGACAAGATCAGATATCGACCCCGAGAAACCCCTCAAATAGCATAGCTCCAGTCTATTGGACAGGTGAGACAGCAGCCTCCATGAGAAGCCAGTAGTCCCACTGCAGTAGACCTGTAGAAGTGCAATGAAGCTCCAGCATATGACCAGGACTTCCAAATACCACTTAGGAGTACCTTCAAGGACCTTTAAAAGGATGTGAACAAATAAATGCCTTACTGAAAAACCATAAAAACACAAACAGTTGGATGAAACCATGAAAACCTTTCAAGACCTGAACATAGAAAGAGAATCAAAGAAGAAAACCCAAACTGAACCCAAACTGGAGATAAAAACCTCAGGGTGTCAAACAAAAACCTTAAACTAAGCCTCATTAGAAGATGATGAGACATTGAAAAAAGAATGTGAGGACAAGATAGGATAAATAAATAGCTCAGTCAAAGAAAATGTTAAATCTGAAAACAATTAAAAGTACAAAAATAAATCCATGTCCACCCTAATTGTCATCATAGAATCTACATCCAGTGACTGATGGAAGCAGATGCAGAGACCCACAGCCAAGCACTTGGCCGAGCTCCTGGAATTCAGTTGACTGAGGGATTATGGGAGCAATGGGGTTCCAGATCATGATGGGGAAAATCACAGACACAGCTGACCCAAGCTAGTGGGAACTGGCGGACTCTGGAGTGGCAGCTGGGGAGCCTGCATGGGACTGCACTAGGCCGACAGTGGTGTGGTTTGATATGTTTGTGGATCCCCCAGCAATAGGACCAGGACTTATCCTGGGTACATCAACTGGCTTTTTAGAGCCCATTCCCTATGGTGGGATGCCTTACTCAACCGTGATGCAAGGGGGAGGGGCTTGGTCTTGCCCTACCTTGGTATGCCAGCCTCTGTTGACTACCCAAGGGAGGCCTTACCCCTTATGATGGTGGTGGATGGGAGGGGTGAGGGGGTAAGTAGGAGAAGGGGAGGAAGGGGTCACTGAGGTTGGAATGTAAAATGAAAAAAATTATAAATAAATAAATCCAACCATAAAACATGCAGAAAAAAGTTTTGTTTGTTTGTTTGTTTTTTGGAGACAGGGTTTCTCTGTGTAGCTCTGGCTGTTTGAACTCCATTTTTAGACCAGACTGGCCTCCAACTCACAGAGATCTATGTAGTTGAAAGTTTTTCTATATCCTGCCTGGTCTTGTAGCTGCTCAGACCCAAGTAAACACCCAGAGGCTGATATTATTTATAACTGCTTGCCCATTAGCTCAGGCTTAATACTGACTAGCTCTTACATCTAAATTAACCCACAATTCTTTTTTTTTTTTTTTTTTGGTTTTTCGAGACAGGGTTTCTCTGTGTAGCTTTGCGCCTTTCCTGGGACTCACTTGGTAGCCCAGGCTGGCCTCAAACTCACAGAGATCCACCTGGCTCTGCCTCTCGAGTGCTGGGATTAAAGGCGTGCGCCACCACCGCCTGGCCATAATTCTTATTTATGTTTAGCCATGCACCTTTGCTCAGTTCTGCCTTCACATCTTGCTTCCTCTGTGTCTGGCTGTTGACTCCTGACTAAACCTTCTTCTTCCCAAAATTCTACTTGTCTGCTTATCCTGCCTATACTTCCTGCCTGACTACTGGCCAATCAATATTTTATTTATCAACTAATCAGAGCAACACATTCTCAAGATACAGAATGACATCCCATAGCAGATCTGCCTTTTTTTGACCCCCAACCCCACCACTGAGATTAAAGGCATGAGCCACCACCATCGGGGCAAAAATATTTTTAGCACAATCGTAGAAGAAAATTTACCCAATCTAAAGAAAGAGGTGCCTGTCCAAGCACAAGAAGCACACTGAACAACAAATAAATAGGACCAGCAAAGAAATTCCCCATAAAACATAATAATCAAATAACTAAATATACAGAACAAAAAAACAACATTAGAAGTTGCAAGTGAAAAAGATCAGTCATAAAGTTGTATCTGTATAAGTCTTATGAGGATATTTTAAAGTCTTATAAAATCTAAGTGTCTTAAAAATTTTTATAAAGACATGCATATTGGAATAACACCTGACTTCTCAAGGGACACTTTGAAAACCAGTAGGGCCTAGACAGATGTTCCAAAACCAGGGAGACAACCGGGGCCAGCCCAGACTACTATACCCAGCAAAACTATCAATCACAATCAGCAGGGAAAGAAAAAATATTCCACAACAAAACCAAATTTAAGTAATCTCTACCTACCAGAGATGTGTATGTAGGGCAGAGATGTGTGCGAAAGATGAGTGAGCAGGTGAGTGAGTGAGAGAATGATGTAGAAGAGAAATGCAAATTATGTGTGAAAGATTGTAGCAGAGCAGAGAGAAGAAATTTGTATAGAAGAGAGATATGTGGAGAAGAGATGTAGCTGCTGAGGAGAGAGATGTAGCAATATGGAAAGATGTGTAATTATGTTGAAGACTGAGTTTTTAAGATGAAGTAAAAGAGAAAGTTTCCATAGAATGCATGTGTTTCCTTTTTTAATACTCCTCAGATAGCTGGGTGGGGGTGGCGCATGTCTTTTATCCCAGCACTTGGGGGGCAGAGGCATGAGGATCTCTGTGAGTTCGACGCCAATCTGATCAACAAAGTGAGTTAGGAAAGCTAGGACTGTTACACAGAAAAAGCCTGTCTTGAAGAAAAAAGAAAAAAAAAATACCCCTCAGATAGAAAAAGTCTAGCTCTGGCCACATTTGTGGATTTTTTGAATACCCTGGTATAGGACTAGGGCAGATGGGAAGATCTCCCAAGGAAGGGGAAATAGAATGCAGTGTTAGGGAGGGACAAGAGGAAACTAGAATAGGAAGATCAACGAGGTAACTGGATGGAAGATAAGGAAGGGCAGAGGAGGGGGTATGGGGAGGGACAACTAACAGCAGAGGCCATTTGAACAACCTTATGGAAACCTACTGCTGTAGACGCTTCCTAAAATATATTCATACATGAAAGGAATCTAAACAGAGTCACCAATAATAAGGAAGACAATGCCCTAACTAGACATCTAACAACACCAAGGGAAACCTCCATGCCCAGGAACAGGTTACATCTTGTTGAGACATTGGCCTAAGGAGCCCCATGGAAACCTCCAAACATCACAGGCTACCACCAAGGGTATTGGTTATTTCCCCCACAACCTGATGGTTAAGCCATACTGCTGAAGATAACACTTTGGCAATGAACACGGAGAAGTCGAGGTGGTTTTAGAAGTCAGTGTGTTCCTTCATACTTCAGGGCCTCAGGGAAAGCCTCAGTTAATCAGCCCAGCTCTCAATATTTCTGAACTTTGTTTACTTTTGAAACATTACAACCATAACAACTGCTGCACGATGTACATCACCAGGATTCATTGTTAGAGGAACAAATGAGTGAATGACTTCGCATCCCTCTTTGTGACTTAGCTGCAGCCAGGCAACTCCAGAGCACCAAGCTCAGAGGGGATGCACCCTGCTTCCTCCGTCACACAATAGGATGAAGACCTAATACGTACTTGCACTGTCCAGTGTAGCCTGAATCTCTTCACTATGCATCTCATCAAACAACCAGGAATTGATATCAATATGATCACCGTCAGCAGTTGTGATTCTATTTTTTCAGATGTGACTTGGAATTCTCTCTAGTCCTTCCTTGCCACCCACCGTCAACCTGCGACACAAGCACCTAATAGACCCTGGGTAGAGAAGGAGGCCTCCTTCTGCGCAGGTTGGACTTCAGGGTCTTCTGGTGAGGAGACTGACAGACTGCAGTTGTCCTCAGATAGCCCTGCCCATCTGCAGCTCCACATTGGAATTGTTGAGTCTTAGTCTCCAAGCACCCTGCATCCACCTGCAGCTTTTAAAGACCATAGCATCACTATGAATGACACCATCTCAGCTAGTGCTGATTCTGAAGCATCTCATACACAGAATGATGGGGTCCACACCCCTCTGGGTTCATCTGAACAAGACCCTGTGAGCTGAGGGAGCAGGAGAGTTACAGCTGTCCTTTGCCTCTCTCTTGTTTCATTGCTCTGGCATTCTCTTCCCTCAGAAGTCTTTCCTTCCTGCTCTCCTTTGTTGAAAAGTAACACAGGAGCTTCTCGGTTCACTGAAGAGCAGGGAAGTGGAACTGATGGGTGTTCTCTGTCCATTCAACTCTGTTGTATCTTCTGCTTCCGTCTGTGTCTACATGTAGTGGCTATTCTCGGTTGTCAGCTTGACTACATCCAGAATTAACTAAACCCAAAAATGGCTGGGCCGACCTGTGGGAGATTTTTGCTTAGTTAGATCATCTGAAGTAGACTTCTGATCCTGCCTTTAAGGTAGGAAGACACTCCTTTAATTCAGATCTTTCAAGGTGAGAAAATCCACCTCTAACCTGGGCCACAGCTTGTGATCTATAAAGGACTTGGAAAATGGAAGTTTTGCTCTTTACTTTCTTGCTCTTACTTCCAAGCAAGTCCATTTTTTCACTGGCATTAGAGTCTAAGTGTCACGAATTCCAGCCTCTACTGACGACCAGATGAAACATCCAGTCCCGTGGACTCAGCTACTGGATTCCTGGACCTTCCATTCATAGGCATCCACGGTTGGATTAACTGGAATACTGTTTGTAAGTGAATCTAATAAACTCCCTTTATTTATATGTAATTTTAATATAAATATTCTACTTTTATATAATCTAATATCTCCTCTTTAGATAGATAGATAGATAGATACATAGATAGATAGATAGATAGATAGATAGATAGATAGATTCATTCTCTAAGTTCTGTTACTCTAGAGAACCCTGTTTAACACAACATACAATGGAGGCATTCCTCTTACAATCACAAAATATCCTGTGTTTTCAATTCCACATGCCCTTACCTACTCTAAAAGATGTGTCAAGTTTAATCCAAGTAGTTCAGTTGAATTTTGGAAACAAAGGGACTTGTCCAAATCTGCCCTTTCCCGATGCAATGAGGGCTCAGGGAAATTGAGTATTTTTCTCAGGGCCTCAGAGTTGGGAGATGGCAAGGCCTGAATTGGGAAACAGATTGAGTGTGTAATAATGAGTTCTTTCACTGCCCCAACTCACCTATCACTGCCTGGTCTCCATAGTAACTCACCTATTAACACACCAAATTTCTAATCTCCGAACCTCCACAGCCTTGAAAGTAGACTGGGCTCCTATTAATAAATAGTCTCCTGCCCCAGAGCTGGGCTGGAGCTTTATCACTCTGGGATCTGCCAAGGAGGTTCCAGACCAGGTTGGCATTCAGGTCTAGGCTACAGGAGGAAATTCTCCTGTGGGGAAAGAGCAACTGAGTATGTGTTTGCCATCTCAGCTTCTGAAGGAAAGAGAGCAAATTGTTCTGCTCCAGATCCAGTGTCAGCAGGTCCTCTCCTGGACTGGACTGAGTGTGTGCCAGCACATCACCAACCAGAGGAACATGCAAATGAGCCCTGTGTCCAGACACTGTTTTTTTACTTATATAGGTCGGAAGATTTCTCACGTGAGGAATGGAGGTGCAGAGGGAAATCTGCAGATTGTGTCTCTGAAACCAAACCTGGAGCTTCTTCCTGTCCCCGAGGTGTAGCCCAAGAATCACTGGCCTTGATCCCCTGCTTTAGGGCCTAGGACTTGGCCCCCAGCTGAGAGGCACTGTTGATGGGGCAGAACCTTCTACTGCTGGCCCAGGCAAGCACCCCTGAGGCCTCATTCTTCCAAGAAGGAACAACTATGTGATCTCATATTTCAGATTCGGTACCAGAAGGATGCTAGTCCTGAATCTGGGTGGCCCACTGAGAACGTCCAGGTTAGAGATGGTCCATCCAGGATATATGGGTTCAATGGATTCAAGACTGTCCATGGAGGGTGTTGCAGCTGCAAGGCAGAGGTCTTCTTCACGGGTTCAGTGGTTGTTTTTCAATACCAGGTGGGAGCCTTCCCAGTTCCAGGGACCTCTCACATGTGAAGCAGGTGTGATAACCACTATACTACAGAAACACCCTATGAAGCCAATTTGTCGCTCTACTATCCAAGACAATTACAGTCTCCTTGCTAAGGTGCCATCCAGAAGTTACATATCTACATTAACAAACAGAACCGCAAAGAAAGAAATCAAACCAGGAAAAAAGCTGTGGACGAGAGGACAGTTAATGGTACAGGAAGGTGTCCTGGCTGGTTGTGTGTCAATTTGACACAAGCTACAGTCATCATGGAGGAAGGAGCCTCAGTTGAGGAAATGCCTCCATGAGATCCAACTGCAGGGCATTCTCTCAACTGGTAATCAATGGGAGAGGGCCCAATCCATGGTTGGTGGTGCCATCCCTTGGCTCCTGGTCCTGGTTTTTATAAGAAAGCAGGCTGAACCAGCCAGGGCAAGCAAGCCAGTAAGCAGCATCCCTCCATGGCCTCTCCATCAGCTCCTGCGTCCAGGTTCCTGCCCTGTTTAAGTTCTATCCTGACTCCGTTGGTGATGAACAGCAACATGGAAGTATAAGCTGAATAAACCCTTTCCTCCCCAACTTGCTTTTTGGTGATGGTGTTTCCTCACAGCAATAGAAACCCTAAGACAGAAGGAGTAAGGAACAAATAAACGTACAGACAGATTCAAAAGTAACAAACCGGCTGGAGGATATGGGCAGTTCTTCCTCCACGCTAATCGAGCAGTATAGCACTTCAGCTAAGACTCCCTCAACGCCCTGGACCTTCCGGTCCCTTTTATTTGCAGTCGGCCTGCGGTTCCCCGGGATCGCAGGACTGTCCAGTCTCAGAACGCAGAGCCGAGACTCATTGGCAATCTGCTCAAAAGCTGTTCAGGACAGGAACTTATTATGCCTGTGCCATTTCGCTAAGAAAGTGGTTCTCAACCTCTGGGTCGAGACCGTTTAGGAGTATGTTCGACCGACCCTTTCACAGGGGTCTCCTAAAACAAACGGAAAACACAGATATTTACATTTTGATTCATAAGAGAAGCAAAATTACAGCTATGAATTAGCAACGAAAATAATTTTATGGTTGGAGTGACCACAATATGAGGGACTATATTAAAGGGTCTGAGCATTAGGAAGGTTGAGAACCACTGCTCTAGGAGAAAGAGGACTGGAGAAGTGTGGAGAGGCAACAAATCCTGGTTGCCTTGGGCGGTGAGGCTTCCTTTGCTTGTTGTTAGAGAGGATGGAGAACGTGTTCCCTTAGGACTCATCCAGAAAGATGGACGCATGATCCATTGAAAAACCTGAGAACTTCAGAGAAGGGTAGGAAAAAAAAGAAAAAACAAAAACAAACAAACAAAAAAAACCCAACTGCTGTTTCCGCCCGGTTTCGAACCGGGGACCTCTCGCGTGTGAGGCGAGCGTGATAACCACTACACTACGGAAACGCGCCCTGATGGTGTTTTTGTCACTTTCCAATTCAAGACGGACATTGTGTGTTCTTGCTGAAGTGCCATCCGGAAGTTGCAGATCCACATTAACAGAGAGAACCGTAAGGAATGCAAAGCAAACCGAAGAGAAAAGCCATAGTGCAGAGGCGACATGGCCCCGGAAAGTTAATAAATGTGGCTTGGGCGGCGCTCCAGGGGGAGAGAGCTCAGGCGAAGGAGAAGCGCGGGTGCAGGAATTCCCGCGTGGAGACGCAGCGTGCACCGCGCGGGAGTCGCGCACGTGTAAAACACTGGGAGGGAAGGAGGATGGAAGAGCCTGATCACCTGGAGACACCTCGAGGAGAACATTGGAGACCTTTTGAGAGAACCCGGACAGGTGACGCAAAAGGTCACAGCGACGAGTTAGCAAAGGATTTACACCTTTTTAAATTTTTTTACACCTTTTTAAATTTTTTAACAGAGCTTAGAAATGGAAAATGGAGAGTAGTAGAGAGGGTT
Organism: Peromyscus eremicus; assembly: GCF_949786415.1. Lineage (NCBI taxonomy): Eukaryota > Metazoa > Chordata > Mammalia > Rodentia > Cricetidae > Peromyscus > Peromyscus eremicus. The sequence continues at coordinate 39,557,589 of NC_081420.1, forward strand.
CCACGCAGGCAGAGTTTGTCCACGCGACGCTGTGGGTGACTGTGCAGGGCTCTGGGTAGCTCCAGTGAGGCGCAGAACAGTCCTCCACCAACGAGCTTGAGTGGGCGGAGATAGACGAGGAAGAGGAAGGTTGCAGAGAGGCCGGCGGAGAACTTCCAGCACGGCCTGATTTAAGGGGAAATCCTGAGCCTGGTGGCACAGAAGAGGTTCTGACTCAGTGTCTGGCGAGTGAAGTAATAAAGAGGCTTACCAAACATTTGTAAAACGCACAGAATAACGATTTAGGTGAGAGAAACTCCTAGGTGACTCTGTGCTCCAGGGAGCGCCGAAGTTTCTAGGTGAGGTTAATTTTCAGTCCTCAAATTAGTGGAGTTGAGCACATTACCAATGCTGTGACAATGACAGAGTAGGAGCATCTCAATAGAGATGTGGTTTTAGAGGTAGCATAAGAATTGGAGGATGTGGGCATCGATCCCACTACCTCTCGCATGCTAAGCGAGCGCTCTACCATTTGAGCTAATCCCCCGCTGTCGTCTGCCTTTTCTTGTACTTTCTTGTGTGTCCAGTGGCTCCGCTGGTCCTCACCAAGTTGCCTGCTGTATCCTCTGTATAGCGTAAGAGTCAAGGCCCAAATCGCAGAGTCGAGATTCCTAGGTCCTAGGGGCTGAAAAGTGTAGGGAGTGACCAGGGGGAAGAGTGAGAAAAAGTAACCTTGTTTCCGCCCGGGGACCTCTCGCGTGTTAGGCGAGCGTGATGACCACTACACTAAGGAAACCCCCTATGCTATTGTGATTTTCTAGTTTCCAGACATACATTAAAAACTTGCTGAGTAAATGGATTTATGATGGCACTCCTTGTATGTACTTCTGTCATGGACTAGCTAAATCAAGGTAACTAAGGTGGCTGACATCCTCATCCCCAGCCCTTGGTGACCCCACCCTACCCTGCTGATGCCAGATGAACACTCAGATTCCACACTGTAAATGAAGTCCTGTGGAATTCGTCCCTCGGTGGCTGGTTCACCTCACTTAACACCATGTCCTCAGCTTCACTCCAGTGGTTCCAAGTGACAGAGTCGCTTTATAGAAGGCTGAGTAGCTAAGGTTCCATGTCTACCTGCTGTGTTTTCATCTGTCCGTTGATGGACAGTAGCTTCATCCTGTAACTTGATTGTTGGGAATAATCCTGCTGTGAGTGTGAAGGAGCCAGTGTCTCAGAAGACAAGGATTCCTTACCATGGACAGAGCAAGTATGAGTCAATGGCTGGCATTGTGCTCTATTGCTACATTTCTAAAGGAATTTCCATGCTAGTGCCTTTAATGGCTGTAATAATTTACATCCCATCGAAGCTGAGCAAACATCCTCTTTTCTCCACACCTCACCAACACCCGCTCTTTTCTCGTTCTGGTAGAATAGGAGTGAGGTATACCTCAGAGGGCTTTGGTCACTCATGAACTGGGCACACTTTCATAGATCAGTTTGTCTCTTGTCTTCTTTGAAAAGCGCCTCTTCTGACCCATTTTGTCAGGCTGTTCGTTTTCTAGCTGCGGAGCTTGGTGTGTATTGGGCAGCAAGCCTTCCTGTGATGTGCGAGTGTCCACTCCGTAGGCAGCCTGAGGCTCTCTGGTTGCTTCTTTGTGTGGCTTGTTTTTCGGGGTAAGAAGCTTGTGGTTCCTGTCTTTGCTTTGGTGGCCTGTGCTTTTAAAATGCACCCAAAGCCACAGCCAGACTCATGGCATGCCGCTTCCCCCTGCTGCCTTTTCTGGCAGTGTTTTCAAGTCTTGTATTTAAGTCTTCAGTACTTTGGTATTTGCACCTGGTGTGTGAGATGGACTCAGTTTCCTTCTTCTGCATGCAGACGTTCAGGCATCCCATGTCTGCGTATTGAAGAGAGCATTCTTTCCCTGTTGGGCCCTCACATTTTTGTTCTCTTTTAGGTTTTGTTGTTTTGTGTGTGTTTTATTTTTCTTGGAGATAATTCCACCCTATACCCCCAAGCTGGCCTAGAACTCACTGTGTAGCCCAACCTTGTTAAACAAACAAACAAAGTAAGTAAATAAACAAACAAATCATGATGTGATAGTCCATAGCCAGGGCCTCTGTCTATTGCCCCATCGTCTATTGCCCCACCATCCATTGCCCCACCATCCTTTCTTGGGTTATTCTTGGAGCTTCAACCAACATTCTTGGAACTTTCTGGGAACTGGACCTTACAAGACTCCTGCACTTACTTGGTGATCCACTTTCTTAAGGTTGTTGACATCTATTGGTCTTCCTGACATTTGTCTACCCTCCAGCTTCTCAGCTTAGTAGATGTAAACAGTCTTCTGTTTTTAATTCTTTTACATGCATTTATTAGGGGGCTGGGGACGAGTGAGTGGCAGCTCTCCTGTGTGGGAAATCCGGACAAACGCGGGTGTTGGTTCTGTCCTCCCACGTGGATTCCAGAGAAAGAACTCAGGTCATCAGGCTTGGCAGCAAGTCCTTTTACTACTGAGTTCTCTCACTGGTCCTAGATCACTGCTCTTGAAGCCCCATTTTCTGACAGATTCAAATCCCTAACCTCACTAGAAGGGAGGAACCTGGCTTAGGGGTCTGGTTTTCAAACAGGGGTCTGAAACTGATAGGCATGATCTGCCTGTTATCGCAACACTTTGAGGTGGAGCAGGATTGAGAATTCAAGACCATCCTGGTCTACCTAGGCAGACCCAAGCCTGCAAGGACTATGTAGTGAGGCCCTATCTCTAAGTAAGGAAACAACAGAAAAACTTCTCAATCCGACTGAATTCATTTTCATTGGGTTGGATTCCTGCCCATCCTTCTAGGGAGGGCAGCAAATGTTCCAATCGTGATGTTCCTCACGGGGCTTGCTCAGCTGTCCCAGTCTTTTCCTGGTTCATTCCTTGATGCAGCACTCACAGTGTCTACAGTAACTGACTCAGGCTGAAGCAAAAATGTCATCATCAGAAAAAAAGGTTAACTCACGGTCTAGGTAGCTCACAGCCATGTGACCTTATGCTATCCCAAGCCAGGTGTTTAAATGAAGAAAGCACAGTGGTGACTACACACTACAGTGATGTTTTCACTTCTCAAGTAAGGCTTTGTTCTTCTCTCTGTCTAGCCTGCTGCCTGACCCACAATTTCCATTTTGACTTTTTACTTTCAGGATTTTCTTTCCATTTTAAGTGGCTGTTTATCTTTGAGGGGTAGAGTGAGTGCTGGGCCTGTGGCAATTAAGAATAAAGATATTGCTGGGCGGTGGTGGCGCACACCTTTAATCCCAGCACTCAGGAGGCAGAGGCAGGAGGATCTCTGTGAGTTCAAGGCCAGCCTGGTCTCCAAAGCGAGTTCCAGGAAAGGCGCAAAGCTACACAGAGAAACCCTGTCTTGGAAAACAAAACAAAACAAGAAACAGAGTAAAGGTATTGACAGTGAAGCAGGACTGGACTCCAGCCAATAGAGAAACAGTCCTCAAAGGCAGACCAGAACATCTGGAATATGGGGGTGGGAGATCTCGCTGACCTTCGGCACACAGACTGCCTGTCACTAACTTGAACTTCTCATCAGGTAGTGGTCAGAGGAATTTATAGATATGACAGGATAAAAGGGTAGATTATTGATCTACTTTTAAAGAGCAACAACTTGTTTAAAATGTTTTGCATTGCTATGGATTTTAGTTCGTTGATACAAATTTAAAGTTAATTTTGTTACAGTGTATGTACATTTCTACTCTTGTTTAAGGTATGTTTGTGCAGCTCATTTGAAATTGTAAAGTATGATTAAGAAAGACAGATTAATAGTTAATCATCCATGATAATAAAACTTATAATCATATTAGTTGTTTTTTAGGTATACAAAGATATATTTCAGATAGATAGGTAATCTTCAAACACTTCAGAGACCTACAGAACATGGCATTTAAAATGTTTTAAAAACTTAGACTTTCTAGGCAATGAGACATGTCTGCTCCTGGCAGTACTGATCTACTTCAGAGAAAATGATGGGCATTGAAGAAACTCCATATGGAGTTTGCTTTAGTTATGACAAAAGTTAGCCATTTGGGCAAGAAACTGTTCTTGCCTGGACTGCTTGACAAAATGCTGTATAGACTGGACATACAGGACCCATATCAAGATGACCGCTAAACTTTGCAAGATGAGATGGTCCTTCAGGTTCTTGCTTCACAGAAGAGACTGCCAGACATACTACAAGACACAGGGAAAAGCGTCTGAGAGATTCTAGGTCTATAGGCTGAAGATGGATGCCCCAACATTGCAGAGGAATTTTGGATGACTTTGCAGGCAGCCAAATGTCTCTATCATTTCTATAATTATGGAAGTTGCTTACAACGTACTTCCTGTTTACTTAGGTAATATTATATCCTTCTGGGGTCTTTGATGTATTTGAAGACTAGATAGTTATAATTATAATTTTCTTTGGTTATGATAAAAGATTAATTAGATATGAAACTTTAGACTCACAAATACAGGATAGATGACAGAATATTTTCTTTAATTTTGTCAAATACAAATAGACTAGATATTGTAACTGTAATTCTTGTTTGATAACTGTCCTATTAAATGTAATTTTACTATGTTAAAGTTAAGACTTTCCTTTTTGATTATACAAAAAAAAAAAAAAAGGCAAGTGCTGTGGGATGTTTTTCTGTATGTTGTGAATATGTGTTGCTATGATTGGTTAATAAAGAAGCTGCTCTGGTCTATGGCAAGTCAGGTTATAGCCAGGCAAGAAATCCAAGAGAGAGAGAGAGAGAGAGAGGAAGAAGAAAGGCAGAGGTGGAATACACGCCAGCCTACCGCCCAAGGAACAACATGCCAGTAGATTGGTAAGTCATGAAACACGTGGCAAAACATAGATTAATAGAAACGGGTTAATTTAAGATATAAGAGCTAGCTAGAAAGAGGCCTGCCATAGACCAGTTTGTAATTAATATAAGCCTCTGTGTGTTTACTTGGGGTCAAGTGGCTGCAGGACACAGGTGGGAGAGATTCGTCCTGACTGTAGGGCCAGGCAGGACCAGAGAAACATCTGACTACAGGAATTGAGACATAAGCTTCCCATCCTGAGTTATGAGAGTGCTCGCCTAGGAGCTCTCAGCAGCAAATGACTTAAAGTGGATACATTATCACAGCCCACACACCTGGAGACAGAGGCGACAGGGGTTACTTCAGGGTCTCCTCATGTCCTTGGGATCTCTGCTGCTCCTGAGGACCTGGGTTCCCAGCATTCACAGATGTCTGCACAGGGGATCTAATGCTCTGTGCTCAGACATACATACATGACATGACAGACATGACATACATGTCATTGGACCTCTGCCATCATCCCTAACACAGGCCTCACACTGTGCTGTGGCCTGAAGTTCCTCTAGCCCTCACTAGCACCTGACAAAGTCCAGAGGAAAAGCAACAGACCTCTCACCTGCACTTCTGGAGGACAACTACATGCTGAGAGTATTTCCCTCCTGAGGTGGATCTGATTACACACCTCATCCAACTACTACCAAGAGAGACCCTAGGATTAAGGAATCAAGTAATATCTTTGGAGCTGTGTATGGGCAGGGAAGTTTGGAATAAAATCACTCTTTTGCTGGAAGGGAGGAATGGGCAGTTATGGTCACTGGTGATGATACAGTCAAGCATTGGTGCTATGCCCTTACTCCTTCCCCAGATCAAAACGAGAGTGCTATTCCTTGATGCCAGAGCTGGTTCCCCAGTCAAGAGCACTGGTTGCTCTTCCAGAGGACCTGGGTTCCCAGCATTCACATGGGAGTTCACAACTGTCAGTACCACGGGATGTTAGGCCTTCCGTGCACAGACATAAATGAAGGTAATCATCCATACACATAAGAAAAGAATTTTTAAAAATGTCAATTTAAAAAATGAAAGCACTATTCCTTATATTGAACCTGCATCAGACTATAACTAATTTCCAGGGATAAGCATCACAGAAGCAAGCTAGTCCATAGCCGGTATTGCCAGCTGAGATTCAGCAAACACGGGCGCTAGTCCATAGCCGGTATTGCCAGCTGAGATTCAGCAAACACGGGCACAATAAACTTAACTGCACATGACCTTAACCACACGGCCTTATAAGTCAGGGTCAGCTAGCTTCGGCTGTAACTCCACACTACAGACCCTACAGCCAATAATAAAGTGACAAGGCACCTTTGGAACCCTTAATGTTCCAGGGAACACAAAGATCACAGTGCAGTTTTTAAGTCAGTTGAGCTAGCAGGCTCCACTTTCCTCCACAGGACAGGGTAGGAGCCCTAAATACCCAACTTAGGAAACTGGAAATTTATCTACAAAACAGAAAATGCTCGTTACTTCCCAGTCTTACTTTTGAAGCATCTCCACCAACACTTGGTTCTTTCTTGCCCTTTTTTTTTTCTTCCTGATGTCCTCTCTTGTGAAAATCAAAGTTCTTGGCTTCTAGCCAATATCTGATTAGTAACTCTTTCCAGTCTTATATACTAGTTAACAAGGTTGAGTGTGTGTCTGTGAAGGCTTAACCATAGGCCAGGCATGACATTGCACTGAAATTAGTCTTGTTCTCTGGTGGAGGACATCTTCATTCAGTTCCTCTCCTGCTTTTCGAGTGACGTGGCTCTGACCACAAATATTTTCCTGGGTTTGACTTGTCTTGATTGCCATGAAGCATCCCAAAGGACGATGATGAGATGAAGGAAGAAGCAGAGGCTTCCTGAGGAAAGAATGATGAGACTGAAAACCAATTCTTGACACTCACTGATTGTTGGTTCTGTCAATCTGGCACAATCTACAGTCACCTGGGAAAGAGAGTGTCACTGAGGGATTATCCAGGTCAGTCAGGTGATCCTGTGGGCATGTCTGTGTGGTGTTAGCTTTTTTTTTTTTTTTTTTTTTTTTTGAGACAGGGTCTTACTATGTAGCTTTGGCTGTTCTGAAACTCACTGCGAAGACCAGGTTGGCCTTGAACTCACAGAGATCCACCTGCCTCTGCTTCCTAAGTGTTGGGATTAAAGGTGTGAGCCACTATGCCCGTCTGTTAAAAATCATTTAACAAAGTTCAGTATTCATTCATGATTTAAAAAACTCTTAACAAAATAAAGAAGAAAATTATCTCTGCATAAAAGTCCATTTATGAAAGGACATCATAACGTAACTAATGGGGCAATGTTCAAGAATTTTCCTTTAAGATTGGGTACAAGGTGAATGTCCATTCTTGCCTGTTCTTTTCAATCTAGCATTAGAAGTACTAACAAGAATAATTAGGAATAAGAAATTAATGACAGGCAAATATGGATGTGAGGAGAAGGAAAAACTAACCCTTCCTGATGACAGGTAGAAATCTGTAAAGGCTCTACTACAAATATATGAGAATAAACAACTTTAATGAACTTTCGGGATACAGAAAAAACAACAACAAACACTTGGAGTTTTTAATACCAATATGATCTAATCAGAAGAAGAAAACAGTCCCATTTAAAAGCCCTTAACACAGTTATAACACACCCTACCACCAATAGGTTCAGGGACCATATAGAAGAGGGAGCAGAAAAACCAGAGACTGGGGAGAGTCAGAGTGAACCAGTGTCTTCTGGATAGGAAGAACTGCAGCACTTATGAGCTAGCTCACAGAAGCTGTGGTTATCTGTACACGGTCATCAGCCAGTCAACATTCTATGTCACTTCAAAAAAAGTGTAACGTATACAGGCAAAGGACACAACCGTGTTTAACAAGGTTTGGAGATTGTGAAATTGTGAGGTTTTTGTGGCTAAATTGTGGCTAAAGGGCATACAGTTGCAGTTACATAGGTTGAGTAATTCTTGAGATTGAACGCACACCATGCTGCGTGTAGATAACACTGTATTGAATACTGAAAATCTACAAAGAGAGATTTCAGGCATTCTCACTTTTTAGACAAAATTATAACTATGTCAGGAGATGGAGATGTTAATTAGCTTGACTATAGGGATCCATATCATATCACTATATGGATGGTGTCTACTGTGTATCAAAACGGTGTTCTAACTGAGCTTGTCAAAGCTGCAGGTAATTGAGTTAAAAGATATAGCATGTACAATGTTTTTATTCTTAAAGATGTGAAATAATTTGGGTGTGCTAGTTTACACTCATAATCCCAGCATAGGGAAGGCTGAGACAGGAAGACTGGGATTCAAGCCTAGTCTAGGCTACAGAATGGGGCCTGATGTCTCAAAACCAAACCAAACCGAACCGAACCAAATCAAACCAAACCAAAGATTAACTGCTTGGTTCTCTGGTCCTTGCATGCTCCCTCAAACGGGTCAAGAGATGCACAATGTAGGTAGAAAATAGGGTTTAATACAGAAGCACTTCCAGGGGAGCGAATGGGCACTGACCAAAGGGACCACAGCTCAGACTGACATTAGGCGAGGATTGGGCACGTTCAGGGTACTTTGGTCATAGGTCAGATTTACATTAGAGAATAGGCTTTTTACAGGTTTTTGGTTTCTGGGGGTGGTTTTTCCAAGTTATTGACAACCCCAGTTGGATCAAGTTGAAGGGGAAGAGACAATAGTTGCTGGGGTGGGTGGGTGGGGAGAACTGCTCAGGACATCCTTAGGCCAGAGGTTCAACTCAGGCTCCTCTTTTGACCTCGAGGAAGAAGCTATCTTCTAACGGGCCTCAACCAAGATCTAAATCCTCCGTCTTTTCATGCAGCTCTTTAAACCACAAGAGAACTGTGAGGCTTCCCTTCAGGGCTACTGGAGAAATGAGAAATGGGAGGTGGGGCTCAAAGCAGGTTATGAGGTAGGGGTCCATCCCAACAGCCTCTAAGCACGTGAATCTAGCTACCTAACAAATCACTCACCAAGAAGACCCACACTGTGTGTAAAGGGTCTAGAAATACCCTTTCTCTATTCTCCCTATATCAAAACATGCTTTACTATGGGATCTTTAGTACAGATGTTTCTCAAATATCTAGTTCAATTTTGCACGGAGACATGCAGAATTTCGGACCCAGTCCTGGGATGTTTTCCCTCATTTCAACTCTCAGGACTTCCACGCAGTCGCCTGAGGAACACAGGAGTCTTGTTCCCTCCCAGACCCTGTGTGGGGACCACACAACACAAGGCAAGGCCCCGGGAACGTCCTTTTTCTCTCTGGAACTAAATCCTTTGGCTTCTCCAGCATTTGTTTGCCGGAACCGAGGCCGGAGGAAAAACGCAGCTTTGGGGAATCCTGTTTGCCGCCGGGGATCTGCGTCTCCCAAGGGAGCATCCACGGGAAGGTGGAGGACGAAGAATGACTTTGGGGCCGCGCAGACAGCAGCCTCCTCCTCCTGGCTCTCGAGGGCTGGCGGGAAGGCCGGAGGATGCGCAGCTCTCGGCCCGCACGGTCCTTCCGCCTCGGCTTCAGAGCGGCAGTCACCGCCTCCACGGTTGAACCCAGCGCGCCTGCATAAGCACCAGACGCCGGGGGACTGGGGAAGCAGCGGGGAGAGCGGACTCCGAACGGCCCCGGTGTGCATCCGTACCTTGTTCTAGCAAACGCCGAATAGCCGGTGTAGGCCGTGTAATGAGTGTCCGGAAGCGTGCTGTGGATGCTCCAGTGGCGCAATCGGTTAGCGCGCGGTACTTATATAGCAGTGTGTGCGCGGGAGCGATGCCGAGGTTGTGAGTTCGATCCTCACCTGGAGCATTGTTTTCAAATTTGAGGTAGAGCCTGCTGAACACTCCACCCCCGTTCACGATGGTTTTTAACTTGGTTTAGAATCGCCCAGCTTTGTTGCTTAACAATTTTAGAATCCAGCATCGACTAACAATTACGATGGACCTCTGCCTTCCCTGCCTTGCTCTCCTACTCTGGCTTGGGGAAAAATACAGTAGGGTTATGATAGCAGCTTCGGTTTCACTATTTTTTTTTCCAGAGCAAACGAAAAGTCACATGATAGCAGTTGTGGAATGGGAGGCTAGAATCTGTTTTCAAACTTCCTGGAAATCTTGAACAAGTTTTAGATTGCCTAGTAACATCTAAAGCTAGTTCAAGATTTCCAGGAAGTTTAAAATCAGACTTCTTTCCTGCTTCTGTAAATCTAATAATATACGTTTTAATGTTGTGATACATTAGAACTTTAGGATAAAGTGTGCTGTAGTTGTGCCTTCCTACCATTTGAGATGAGGCAGGAGGATTGCCACTTCTAGATTAGCCCCAGGTACATAGCAAAATCCTGGTTTTTTTATTTCTTTAATCACTGGAGTAAAGCCATATCTGGTGTATATACCTTTAGTTCAGGCAGAATGAGGTTGGAGTGCTCGCTCATAAGTGGATATTGGGAGGAAAGTACAGGGTAACCAACCTACAAGCCCCAGCCCCAGAGGAACTAGATGGGATGCGTGGCCAAAGAGGGATGCGTGGATTTCCCTGGGGAGAGGAAATTTAAGAGATCTCCTGGGTAAATTGGGGACAGGGGAGGGAGAGATGGAGGGATGGGAACTTGAGGGAGCCGGTTGGGCCGGCTGGGTGCCTAGAGAAAGAGAAGTCTTAAGGGGCGGGTGGGCGGGGGCGGGGGGGGGGGAGGGGGGACGACGGACGGACGCTTTCGGGGTTAGGGAGAAACCTGGCGCCAGGTAAACCCCCAGGAATCCACAAGGATTATCCCAGCTAGAACTACTAGCATTAGTGGAGAGGGAGTCTGAACTGACCATCCACTGTAATCAGATTGGTGACTACCCTAATTGTCACCAGAGATACTCTATCCAGTAACTGATGGAAGCAGATGCAGAGATCCACAGCCAAGCACTGGGCTGAGTTCCAAGAGTCTTGCAGAAGAAAGGGAAGAAGGATGGTATGATCCAGGGGGGTCAGGACAGGGAACCCACAGAGACAGCTCATGGACTCTGGACCAACAGAGAGCCTCCATGGGACCGACCTAGGCCCTCTGCATGTGACAGTTGTGTAGCGTGGTCTCTTTGTATTGCTCCTACCAGTGAGATGGGGACCTGTCCCTGGGGATTAGCTGGCTTTTGGGAACCCGTTGCCCTTGCTGGATTACCTGGCCCAGCCTAGAGGAGGAGCTCGGTCCTGCCTCGATTTGGCGTGCCAGGCGTTGTTCAAGTCCACAGGAGGCCCGCCCCTTTCTAAATTTGGAGGAGTGGAAGGGGAGGGGGTAGATGGAAAACGGGGGAGCGGGGGAGGGGTGGGGGATTGGGAGGAGAAACTGTGGTCCGTATATAAAACAAATGGAAGAAAAGTTATTTAAATAAAATGAAAAAAAGCTTGGTTAAATGGAATGGCTTCCCGGAGGAAATAATATGCCCCCTTCCTCTCCTTAGCCCTTTGGCCATAAACGACACAGAGGTTAGGGAGGTAGAAAAGCAGAGTCCAGGGAGCTGTCCTCCAGGTGGAAGGATGTGGTGGTAAACTCCGCACCCAGTGTTCTGCCGGGGTAAAAATGTGAAAGTTCAGACTAAGAACAAGGCTCGTGGGGGAAAATCGCCTTCACTAGGAACTCTTTCCTAACAGATATGAGGAACACAGTCCCGGTGTAGGCGCTGGTCTAGTAAAGACTCGACAAGAATAACTTGCTGATGGTTTTTTCTTCATGAAAATATGTTTCTTTAAAAAGCTTTCCGGTATAACATAAAAAAGCAGGGAAGTTTACCTTAAAGTATGAAGTATCACATCCATAGTTTACTTGCCTATTGATGATGATGATGATGATGATGATAATTGGTTTTTCTGAGACAGGGTTTCTCTGTGTAGCCCTGGCTGTTCTGGAACTCACTCTGTAGACCAAGCTGGCCTCGAACTCACAGAGATCTCCTGCCTCTGCTGGGATTAAAGGCGTGCGCCAGCGCCACCAAGCTCAGCTTGTAATTAAACTTTTTTTGATATGAGCCCCATATTATTTTATTTATGTGACAGAAAAATTAAAACCTAACAAAGTGTATATTGAAAACACCAGAGTAAGAAAAGTATTAAGATATATTTGAATCAAAATTTTAAGTGCTAAAAGTACTAGCAGTGTTTGCTTATAATTAATTCTTTTTTTAAAGGTTTATTTATTTATTTATTTATTTCTTATGTATACAATTTCCTGTCTGCATGTATTCCTGCAGGCCAGGAGAGGGTTGTAAGCCACCATGTGGTTGCTGGGAATTGAACTCAGGACCTCTGGCAGAGCAAGCAGCCAATGCTCTTAACCACTGAGCCATCTCTCCAGCCCTACAATTAATTCTTAAAGCAGTATTTGACTTTGTTTACAAACACAACAGCCGGTGATAAACATCTACATTTTTCGATTGCTTATAGTTCACACTACTACAAATCTGTGTGTCCCAAACCGAGGTTCAGGAAGCTTACCTTAAGGTGTAGACAGGTTGTCATTATTCAGTGGATGGAAAAATCACAGTCTCAAGAAAAATGTTACAGAAAACCTTTATACTTCACTGACGAGAAGTCGAGTTGACTCAAGGCAGCGAGTCAGTATCTGTTCTTCAGTGACAGGCTGTGCGGTTCCTTCAGAAGAGCAAGGAAGGCTATGCGTTTGAAGGTTGGATCAGTCTAGTTATGTTCTCAGTCAGAAATACCCCAGCCTGCCAGTCCTCGCTAGTGTCTCATTTTGTGATTGTAATCACTTTCTGAGTGGTATCTTTTCTGCCCCTGTTCTTTACTTTCTGTATTGTGGTCAAAACGAGCTTTTGAAGCAGAAACGTGTTCCATTTGCTTCATCCCTCATGAAACACGCAGAGCGTCGCATGTCAATAATAATTTGATTTGTCCTTCACAATTTGTCATCTTCTCTTTATCAAAGCTGTTGTTTTAACTTCAGTACAGTGGCTGTGCCTTAATTTACGGATATTTCAGCCAGCAATTGCAACAGTTACCAGCCTGTTTCTTTAGCAGTGGCCTGGCTGCTCAGGCCATAGCCTGGAGGGAGTTCTGTTCCCCCAAGTACTGGCTCTGTCACTTTGGCTAAAGGTAGCTTTAGCTATAGCTCTATCATTCTACTTGTAAATAAGACTCAAGATTCAAAGGCTGGGGTGAAAACCTGCTAGCTCAGAGAGGCTGGGCTGCAACTAGATAACCTTCTCTCCTTTCTGACATCTCCGAAGGACCCATGCTTCTGCTTTGCCAAACCAGATTTCCATGAAGTTTGAAAACAGATTCTATCTTCGTATTCCACCATGTGACTCTTCATTTACACTGGAAAAAATAGTGAAGCCGAAGCTGCTACCATAATCCTACTGTATTTTTCCCCAAGCCAGAGTAGGAGAGCAAGGCAGGGAGAGGCCGAGGTCCATCGTAATTGTTAGTTGTTGCTGAATTCTAAAATTGCTAAGCAACAAAGCTGGCTGATTCTAAACCAGGTTAAAGACCATCACGAAAGGGAGGAGGGGGGTTGTTCAGAAGGTTCTACCTTGAATTTGAAAACAATGCTCCAGTGAGTGCACACACGCAGTTGTACACATACTCTGAGCTAACTGATTGTACCACTGGAGCATCCACAACATACTTCCAGTCACTCGTTACTTGGCCTACATGAGACATCTAGTGTTTGCTAGACCACGGTACTGGTGCACACCCGACATGCATTCAGATTCTCTCTTCTATCTCTTTTATTCTGTTGGTGATGTTTGTATCTGTAGCTCCTGTTCACTTACCTAATTTCCCATTTCTAGAATTTCCTCAGTTTGTGTTTTCTCTATTGCTTCTATTTCCATTTTCAGGTCTTGAATAGTTTTATTCATTTCCTTCAACCATTTGTTTTTCTTGGCTTTCTCGACATTCTTTCAGGGATTTATTAATTTTCTCCATTTTTTTATTGTCTTCCTTGATTTCTTTAAGGGATTTATTCATGTCCGCTTTAAGGACCTCTATCATCTTCATAAAGTTGGTTTTAATGTCTTTTCCTTCAGCTGTGTTGGAGTACTCAGGGCTTGCTGTAGTGGAATGGGCTCTGGTGGACGTATTGCCCTCTTATGTTCTTATAGTGATGTTTAGGCAGCTGGCTTTGGCGTGATTACAGGTCTAGGTGCTGATTTGTGGGTTTGTCTTTGTTAGGTGGGTGTTTTCTTCCTTGTTTTCCCTTTCCTTTATGGTCTTCTGGCTGTTGTGGCCTGTGGTTGAGTAGAGGGTCTCCATCTGCATTGGAGGCTGGACTTCTGATAGCCTGGATGGCCTCTGGATTAGTTGGGGGGGGTGCTGCCCAAGTTTGGGGCTAGAGCTCTGGCTATGTGTGTGGCCTCTGATATGGCCGGGGGTCCTCTAGAGTTCGGGATGCTGGCCTGGCTTCAGGGTAGGATGCTTCTGCCTGGTTTTTAGGGAGCTGGCCTGGTCTCTGGGGTTCGGGATGCTGGCCTGGTCTCTGGTGAGATAGGAGGCTTCAGTCAGGTGTGGGCTGGGATATGGTGATGAGAAGGAGGTGCAGTTGGAATTATGCACAACAAGCTACTTACTCTTTTTTTTTTTTTTTTCGTGTTTTTCGAGACAGGGTTTCTCTGTGTAGCATTGCACCTTTCCTGGAACTCACTCTGTAGCCCAAGGCTGGCCTTGAACTCACAGAGATCCGCCTGGCTCTGCCTCCCAAGGGCTGGGATTAAAGGCGTGCGCTACCACCGCCCACAAGCAACATACTCTATGTAAACCAACAGCAGGTATTGGAGAATCATTTTCTGAAAGTAACTGTTAGTATCACTGTGTGCCCTTGTGTCTGTTTTCATTTAATTCTCTGTGATAATACACTTTGCTATGTTGTGGATCTAGGTTGGGAAAAGAAAGATAACAAAGAAGACGAGTCTTCTCTCTGAAAGACTGAGGAGTACCAGGAACAAAAGTTTAAAGATTCCCGCTGGTGGGAACAGAAGATGCTCAGATACACTGGAGACTGCAGAGTAAGTGCATCCACACACCCTGGTCCAAAGGCCATGTGGGTCATGTGTCCTGTCCCTCCTTGGCCTGGGTAACGGGAGCAGTGCCCAGCACAGTGGGTCCAGTGCAGCGCTGCAGAGGACTCTTCATGACCGAGGAGGAGAGGTTTGGGAGGGCAGTTAACATTATAGAAACGACTCCCTTCACCTTTAACCTGTGGGGAGGGCAGTTAACATTGTAGAAACGACTCTCTTCACCTTTAACCTGTGGGGAAGACAGTTAACATTATAGAAATGATTCCCTTCACCTTTAACCTGTGGGGAGGGCAGTTAACATTGTAGAAACGATTCTCTTCACCTTTAACCTGTGGGGAAGACAGTTAACATTATAGAAATGATTCCCTTCACCTTTAACCTGTGAGCAGGGCAGGTAACATTATAGAAATGATTCTCTTCACCTTTAACCTGTTATTCTGGCATGCTCTTCTATTGACAGAAGCTATGCTTCATGGCTGAGCATAGTACATGGGATACTTCTGTATTCCAGCACCTGGGAGGCACAGTTAAGAGGACTACAACTTTGAAGCCTGCCAGTTCCTACTTGTGAGACTTTGTGTTTCAGTTTGTTTTAAAGGAAAAATAATAAAATAGTTATGTGTCCTTACACATGAATAAAATTTAACCTCAGCATCATTTTGTAAATCATATAAAATCCATTTTTTGTGACTGGATACATATGGGTTTCTTTGTTAAGTTTGTCCTCTCCTCCTGATCCTTTCCTTTTTCTCCCTCTCACCCACAGGTGTGTCCTTCATCTGCCCCCACCCCCACTTCAGGGCAAGGTCTCACTAAGAAGCCCAGGCTGTCCTTGAACTCACTATGTAAGCGGGGCTGGCCTTAAATTCATGGAATCCTCTTGACTCAGCTTCCCAAGTGCTTATGGGTGTAAGCTACGATACCTGGCCATCTAGGCATTTTAAGTTAATGAAAACCCCACTCTGCCATTGAAGAGGGTCTTGGAGTAGGGACAGAATGCACTCAGACACCAAATAATCAGCACAAAGGAGATTTATTATCCCAGAGGGGACAAGCTGTGGGGGTGAGGGGGTGGGAAGTTGTGTGTGTGTGGGCGCTGCTCTGGATCAAAGATAGAAGTAGTTTTCTTTCTTTCTTTTTTTTTTTTCCAGGAGTGATTTTTAAGGAGAGAAAGGGGAAGTGTGTGTCAGGATGAATGGGTAAGTTCTGACTGGACATGTTAGCCAGTGTAGCCAAATAATGGATTTTGATGACTGGACCTTGGTGTTTGAATATCTGGACTTGGAGTTTTAGTCAGATATAAGGAAATGGCCAAATAAAGGAATAGATCTTGGGGGCTAGCGTTAGGAATGTAATCTAACAGGTTAGCGAGGGAGAGGGGAGGGGGTGCTGAGTTGGCCATGCTCAGATCTGTTAGAGTCCTTCGGCCATTACAGTTTTTCTCTATGAAATAATGAGCACTGTCCTGTACAGCATTTTCTTGTAATTTTAAAAATAATAGGTATGTCTGTAGGATCATGCTTTAGAAAAGGAAATCCAGGAAAAAACACTCAACAAATTCTTTTCTTGATAAAATTACCAAGTGATTCCTGGTTCTTAATATTAGTAAAAAATCAGTCTCCAAGATTCACAGTGAAGTCATTTCGTGGGCGGCAGAATGGAGCATGGGGTATCACTCTAACTTTAGGTCTGCTCAGAGCTTCAGGTTACTGTGATGATTGTCGGAAAAATCATCTGCTTTTTCCTCCCCAAGTTGTGTTGATCGTGGTGTTTCTTCACATCAATAGTAACCCCAACTAAGACCCATCCAACAATTAAAGCTGAACTGCCCAAAGATGTCCAAAAGAGTCTCTTGTTGAAACAAACTCAGATAATCTACTGGGTGTTGTAGCTAGAGTTTTCCTGACTGACCCACAGTCAGGACAAATCTCTCTCACCTGCCAGTCCCACAGCCACTCAGACCCAACCAAATAAACACAGAGACTTATATTGGTTACAAACTGTATGGCCATGGCAGGCTTCTTGCTAACTGTTCTTACAGCTTAAATTAATCCATTTCTATAAATCTATACCTTGTCACATGGCTCGTGGCTTACCGGGATCTTCACATGCGGCTTGTCATGGTGGTGGCTGGCAGTGTCTCTCTCACCCAGCTTCCTGTTCTCTCAATTCTCCTCCTTGTCCCGCCTATACTTCCTGCCTGGCCACTGGCCAATCAGTGATTTATTTACCAACCAATCAGCAACACACTTGACATACAGACCATCGCACAGCACTTCCCCTTTTCTTTTCTTAAAAAGGAAGGTTTTAACTTTTATACATCTCCAAAGTCAGCTTGGTATATTTGGGAATTTGGGCGTAGCTTCTCTTACTACTTCCTGCTGGAGGGGGGCACTGTATCTTATGGAGACACAAAGAATATTTTAGGATTATGGAGTAGTCCGTGAGGCTGTATCGTCTGAGCCAGTTGCCTTGAAATTGTTCTGGATGTTGGATCATCTGGGCCATGGTGTCATCGGAGACCTTTCAGGTGGTCTTGGCTGGTCAAATCTGATGTATCTTAATCTGGAACAAATCCATAGCCTCTGGCTTTCTGTGGAAACAAAAGCAGAGCCTCCTTTCCAAAGCAACATATCCTTACATCCAAATTTTGAAGTCAAGGTACCTTTAAAATATACATTTTGGCATAACCCAACAGCTTTTGTAATCAAATGTTTTTCTTCAGTTATGAATATCAAAGAGAACATAATCCAGGTTCTCTGTGTGGTAGCCATCTTTACGTGGCTTATTTTTTTATATTAGCTTGAGCCTATTGCTTTAAACTGCAGCCTTCTAAGCCTGAAACGGCGCTGGCGCTATGGCTGCTGACTCCGCCCACTTCAACTTCCCAACATGGTGGTGGTACGTTTTCCGCCAGCTCTGGGAGCCATCAACTCTCAGAAATAGTGGGTCTATGCTTCTATCAAAGCAGCGTGTAGCCCAGAAACCTCTTTTTTTGTTTTATACTAGCAAAGGCTAAATCCACACAGCTTAATGTGCCACTTGCAGAGGCCTCATTCCTGCCATATGGCGGCAGGTCGAGCACACACGCTAGGAACCTGCCAGTAGCTCAAACCAGCAGCTGCCGCTCATTTGAGAGAGACAATTAGGAAGCTGTTTTTAGCTCTGTTTTAGAATCTTTTTTCTCAGTTTTTAGGTGGAAACTCTTGCCACCACGTTGGGTGCCATTTGTAGCTAGAGTTTTCCTGCCTGGCCCACAGTCAGGACAAATCTCTCTCACCTGCCAGTCCCACAGCCACTCAGACCCAACCAAATAAACACAGAGACTTATATTGGTTACAAACTGTATGGCCATGGCAGGCTTCTTGCTAACTGTTCTTACAGCTTAAATTAATCCATTTCTATAAATCTATACCTTGTCACATGGCTCGTGGCTTACCGGGATCTTCACATGTGGCTTGTCATGGTGGCTTGTCATGGTGGCGGCTGGCAGTGTCTCTCTCACCCAGCTTCCTGTTCTCTCAATTCTCCTCCTTGTCCCGCCTATACTTCCTGCCTGGCCACTGGCCAATCAGTGATTTATTTACCAACCAATCAGCAACACACTTGACATACAGACCATCCCACAGCAGGGTGTAGCCAGGAGAGTGCCTTTGAGGAGCTGTGGGGTGGCACTTGACCATGAGGTCCAAGTCTCGACTCCTGGTCTCTAAGGGAAGCCTGGCTTTGTTCTGTATGTGCAGATGCTTTCCTAAGTAGATTGGAGGAATCAGAACACTTGCTGCTGTGCATTGTCATGGCATTAGGGAAATCTGTGGATATGGAGTCTGAAGTAAGGGCTTCTTCAGCAGAGCAAGTTAGTCATGGACTGAAATAAAATCACTCAGGTCCCGGTTGATCATGGATAATGCGTTGTTTCAGGAGTTCTGCAGTTAATTTTAATTTTCCTCTGGATTTACTTGTATCTTTTCCCTCAGCCTTGTTAATAACTGGGTCACTGTGATCTCTGTCAGATCAAGTTGATTTGCAGATTTCTAGATCAGAGAGGAGTTTACTGTTTTCCATCCAAGCACATTTCCCACATAGACATATTCATATGGGACAGTACGTTAGGATAAAGGAAAATGTGGTGTTAGATCCCCCAGGATTTGCATATATTCTAAGTAGTTTGAGTGCCAGTCTGAACTATTCCTCTTTTATTTTATTCCTAGTCCTCATTATATGATTGCTTTAGAGTTTTCTGTCCTGCAGGATTCTAGAAGCCTGAACTGTGTGAACCCTGGCTTGCACTTAGGATTGGTAGCAAGTAGCACCTGACTTAAGTTACTGCCTTTCAACTTCTGCTTTCTTCCATTACGTTTGAGGATACTAGACTGATGGAAGCAGTTTGTAATCCTGAGTATTCAATATTTAATGAATTATGCTATAATCTTCCATCACAAGCATATCAGTGGTTATTAATAAAGGTAGACTACTGAATGAATAACTATAGAGTCAGAGATTGGAAGCTCTTAAAAATGATTTACCCTTATCAGGTGTGGTGATACATGCCTTTAATCCTAGCACTATGGAGGCAGAGGCAGGATGATGTCTCTGAGTTTGAGACCAGCCTAGTCTACAAGATTAAGACCCAGAGCTATACAGAGAAACCCTGTCTCTTAAAATAAAGAAACCAATCGAGAGAGAGAGAGAGAGAGAGAGAGAGAGAGAGAGAGAGAGAGAGAGAACCCTTAAACCAGGCATGGTGGTAAATGCTTTTAAACTCAATCCTTGGGAGTCTGAGGCTGGCGCTCACTTTGACTTCAAGTGCAGGCCAGTCCACATGGGCAGTTCTATCCCATCCATGGTTACATAGTAAGACCCTTTCTCAAAAACAATCAAGAAAACAAAACACAACACAACAAAACAAAAAGAAACCCCCTCTCCAAAAAACATAGAGCTTGATAAAAAATGACTACCCTTGCCTGTAATCCCAGCGCCAGGGAGACCACAGCAGGATTGTGAGGTGGGGGCTACCTAGATATAAATAATAGAATGTGTCACAAACCAACTAGAGTGATCACCCCAAAGTCTCTGTAATCATGATAGCCTTATTTAAATGTCTTCCCCTTGTATTATTCTTCTAGGATTTCAACATTTCCTTAGGCTCTCCTTTACCTTTCTGAAACTTTACAACTCTGACCCAGCTATAGGTTTTGTCTCTGAAACACTTTTCTTTCAAATCTCATGAAATAGAGAATGTTGGGTGACCATTTCCCCAGATTGCCTTGAGAAACACCGTAGTAAACTATTTTAGAAGACAGGCATTGCATTCAGATTGAGGTGGGATGTGCCCCTGATTCTTTTTGTTTGTTTGTTTGTTTTTTTGGTTTTTTGGAGACAGGGTTTCTCTGTGTAGCTTTGCACCTTTCCTGGAACTCACTTGGTAGCCCAAGCTGGCCTCGAACTCACAGATATCCGCCTGGCTCTGCCTCCCGAGTGCTGGGATTAAAGGCGTGCGCCGCCGCCGCCACCACCACCATTGCCCAGCGCCCCTGATTCTTATGCTGAAGTAGCATCATTACAGGAGCAATCACTCACCTTAGGTTTGATTTTGTCAATACATATGGCAGGATTTTGCTCCCTGCTGCATCCTTCTAGGGTTGAGACTAAAATCAATTACTTCACTTTATATTAGCCCACAGCCTGGCAAATCCAACAATGAGGTGTTTTGTCATAATTATTAATATTGCCTCCTAATAGGACAGGCTTCTAAATAATGCAGTTGACTTACGTGTGTGCATGATATTGTGAGTTCAAACAGGAAAACGTTAAAGGTGGGTATAGAAAAGAACACCTTGCTTCCAAAGCAAAACACTATTAGAGAGTTAACAGAAAAAGTCAAAGGAAAACGATGGCCTGTGTTGAGAATATTGGAAAGTATAGGCATAAAACATTTCATGAACAAATTTGTGAAAGTAATCTTCCTGATGGTGCCATAATATTAACAGGTGAAACTGGAGTTCTTCTTCTTCTTCTTCTTCTTCTTCTTCTTCTTCTTCTTCTTCTTCTTCTTCTTCTTCTTCTTTGTCATTGTCTTCTCCCCCTGGGACAGTGTTTTTCTGTGTATCCTGGCTGTCCTGGAATTCCCTTTGTAAACCAGGTTGGGTTCGAACTAAGAAATCTGCCTGCCTCTGCTTCCTGAGTGCTGGCATTAATGGTGTGAGCCACCAGGCCTGGCTTTCATGGTTTTTATTTTTGGTTTTGATATAGATGTTCCATTTAGAGCTGAGAATGCCACAGTTTTTTTTTTTTTTTTTTTGGTTTTTCGAGACAGGGTTTCTCTGTGTAGCTTTGCGCCTTTCTTGGAACTCACTTGGTAGCCCAGGCTGGCCTCGAAATCACAGATATCCGCCTGGCTCTGCCTCCCGAGTGCTGGGATTAAAGGCGTGCGCCACCACCGCCTGGCTCATGGTTTTTCTTGACACTTGGAAAAAGTACTTCCATTTGTCTAAGCTTTTCAGAGACACAAAATGAGACTTCAGGCGAAACCCACCCCAGGGTTTTCTAGTGCCGAACATGGGGACAGAGATGCTTTAGCTTTGTGAGGCAACAGGCTGTAGACTGGTCCCCAATCTTTCTGGTATCAGAGGAGTTGAGATTGTAAGGCTCAAAGCCCCTCCATTAAGCTCCATTGCTTAGTGAAAGAGAATTAAATGTTTCCTTTAAAGAAATCACTTAGTATATCCCAGTGAACTGCAGGGCTGGGGGATCCTCACCATGGAGTCTGTGCTGGGTCAGCCTGTCATGGTAAGGAGTCCTGGGTTGGGTCGTATTTGTACTTTCAGGATTCCTGTGGTTCTTAGTTTGAAGGAAGCAGCACACAGACATCAGTTGTCATCGTCACATGTCAGGAAGTGCAGAGTCGGCCTCTGAAGTGCAGCTTTCCTTATTCCTCCGTAACTGTTACGTTCGCTTGGCTCAGAAGTTATTCCAGCAGTCAAGTTTCTGTAACCAGTTTCTGGTTTCTCCAGACCCATCCTCTTCTGCCCACAGTGCCAAGCTATGACCCAGCCCAGGGACCCTCTTCTGAGTCACAGAGTAGGTGGTTACTGCCTCTTCCTCCTCAGGTCCTTCTTTAAACACCGGCACAGAACAGATATGGAGATTACTGAGGATTGTGTCTTCTGACTAAGTTCCAGCCAGGGATCTGGACAGATGAGAGTCACCTTGCTGTATCTACACCACAGACACTTCAAGGTCATTGGTGTGTCTGGTACTTTTATTCCTTGAACACTAAACTACAAATGGGACTCAAAATCTTGACTGGCTTACCACCCCCACTTCAAAAAGCCAACAGCCTCATATACAGTTTTAAGGGAAGCTGCACAACTCATCTGCCTTATCAATGCTTCTCTCTGTCACATGCTGTCCCATCTAGGAGGGCCTTTCCAGTTCCTGATGCAAAGTACTGTAAATAACTGTGGGCACAGGGCTAACAGTAGAGGTGAGAGAAGCATCCCTAATCCAGAAACGAGAGTAGTGCTGGGCTGGCCTGGGAGATGGCTTCTGGTCACTGGTCCTGTCCTGGGTGGAGCCCCTTCGCCACTGTCCTGGTCTAGGAGGAGGCTCCAGGTCACTGTTCACCCTATTTTTCAGATGTGAATCAATGAACATTACTAAGTGATATACTTTGCACAAAAAAGAGGCTAAAAACTCTTGTGCCATAAATAAAAGAATGAAGAACTCTGAGATCTACTGTGATACCCTTGAAGTGAACGTGAATTGGGCTTGGGATTCAGCATCTGAAGATTATTAAGAGAGCATTTTGAAGGAGTGGAGAGAATGTATGAACCAGAGGAGTAATGGAGCTTTGTGGTGGATCTCTTTCCTTCAGGAGTGACATGTCCTGTCTTAGGGTTTCTACTGTTGGGATGAAACACCACAAACAAAGCAAGCTGGGGAGGAAAGGGTTTGTTTGGCTTACACTTCCACATTGCTGTTCCTCACTGAAGGAAGTCAGGACAGGAACTCAAAAGGGACAGGAACCTGGAGGCAGGAGCTGATGCAGAGGCCATGGAGGAGTGCTGCTTGCTGGCTTGCTCATCATGGCTGCTGAGCCTGCTTTTGTATAGAACCCAGGACCATTTGCCCAAGGATGGCACCACCCAGAAAGGGCTGGGCCCTCCCTCCATTAATTACTAATCAAAACCAAAACAAAACAAAAAACCAAAAACCAAAATGCCCTTTAGCTGGATCTTATGGAGGCATTTTCTCAATTTAGGTTTTGCCTTTCAGTTAGCTCTAGCTTGAGTCAAGTTGACATGAAAGTAGCTAGTGCATGGCCATTGGCCACCATGGAGCAGCGACTGTGTGTCCCACAGAATACCTTCGGCTAAGTCACAGCCGTGAAGTAAGTGGATTACTATAGTGGCAGCTTGCCCTAGGGTACTGGTGATGAGCCACTTACAGTGTCGTGGGGTGGTGGTTGTGGTTGTTTTCACACCTTCCGCTGAGATTCCAGTCTCCACTTCTTCCTGCCATAGCTGCAGATTGGCTTGGGGAGTACACAGGAGGTAGAATCTTGATTGACGGTTTTACCCTGTCTGGGGAGAATACAGTTTTTTTAATTGTTTTCTTTTCTTTTTTTCCTTCTAGTATCAAAATAGAGCACTGAATCTGATCTGTTGATTCTCTCTTGAAACAAATGAACTACAACACAAGGTGATTCTTTTTTTCTTCTTGAAGAGCGTGAGGGGTGAGTGGGAGTGGGGGATAGAGGACAGAAAGGGAGGGGGAGTTTTGATGGTGCTTAACAGAATGTGGAAAGTGCTGAAAGAGGACCATGTCTGGCTGTACATCTGACACAGACAATCAAAACTGCACAAGCCAGAATTCAAAACTTGAGTGAGCTGCCGAACAGACATTTATGCGTTTGAGAAGCAACAGAATGGAAAGGTAGAACGAAAGGTTCGAAAAGGGAAAAGCAACAAGGAACAAAGCAGATCCTCACATGTGACAAAGTGCACCTCACTTGGCTCCAGGGTCTGTTTCTCAGAACAAAAAGTCAAGTTCATGGTGTTGAGTGGAGTCAGAGAGGTGAACCTGGTAATGTCCATCTGGCCCTTCGGGCCTCTCCAGGCAGCATCCTGGATGTGCTGGGAATGGTGTGTGGTTACTTCAAACTCCAGGGAAAACACCTGCAAAGGCTTCTATGTCACTACACTGCTTTCAAGACTGAATTTGGTCACAAGACTTTAACCATTCCTCACAATGTTAGGTAACAGCGTTACACACATGGGCCATCCCTTGACCACAAAGATGATACACCTGCCCTGTGACAGCAGGGCAATTTTTTCTTATCATTTTCTTATGAAAAATCATATGACAAGGAAAATTTGAAGGTAATGATGGCTGCTAACCTCTGAATCCACAGCTTCATATTTTTGATTATATGGAGGAGACAGCCACAATCAGGATTCACAAATGGAAGTAATTACAGCAGATGGGAACAAATAAAGAGACCTACAGTCAGACATTAATCAGAGAATGAGAGACCCTGGAACATTCAGCTCTAAATGGGATGTTTCCATTAAATCCCTTTCTTCAGAGCTCAGGGAACCCAGAAGAGGAGGCAGAATGAATGTAAGAGCCAGAGGGGACAGGACACCAAGGAAACAAAGCCTTCTTAAATCAACATGATCTACGTCAAAGCTCACATGAACTCACAGAGGCTGAGGCAGCATGCACAGGTCCGCACAGGTCTGCACAGGTCTGCACCAGGTCCTCTGCATTTATAGTGTGGGATTCCTGAAAGTGCAAACAAGTGGGTCTCTGATTCTTTTGTGCCTTCTATTGGGCTCATGTCCTTCTGTTGGTTTGTCTCATCTAACTTTGATGTGATGGCTTCTGTTTTGTCTTACTATATTTTATTTTATTATGGTTAAAAAGGAAATGAATGAATGAATGAGGGCCTAGCCATGAGGCTGAGGATAAACAGCTAAACTGTTGGGAGAGGAAGGATTGGCTTTCTTCAGTGGAATGACAGGTGGGATAACAGCCAATCCAGGGCTGGCTTCGTGTTCAGGAGTGGTTGACTAACAGATGATGGACACATGGTTTGTGTGTGTGTGTGTGTGTGTGTGTGTGTGTGTGTGTGTGTGTGTGTATGTGAGTGTGTGTGTGTATGCATGCGTGAGAGAGTATGTGTTTTTATTTGGTTATAGTTTTTTGTTTTTGGTTTTTTTGTGTGTGTTGTGTTTTGGAGATTTTGTTGTTGTACTGGGTTTTTGGTTTATTTTTGAGAAAGAACTTAAGTTTGGTGGTTAGGTGAGGAACCAGCCCTACTCCACTTTGTTTCTGGGACACCATTTTAAGTCTGTAGCTAAGTTAAGTTCCTGTTGACTACTCAGATGTCTGTGTTTCAGAGCTGGGCTGTGTCCCACCTCATAACCATGCAACGTTCTGTAAACAACATTCCAAGATTTCCTTAACTGCTTTGTAAACTCTTAACTGCCTGGTCTCTCTTCTGGAACCACACTGGCTTGAAAATATCCTCCACCTTGAGGTTTTGCCCTATAAAAGAGGTATGGAAAATTGGGGCTGGTCTTATGAAGGCTGCCTTAGAGGGACACAGTTGCTGATTTGGCTCTGAGGTGTACACGAATAAAGCTTGCTATGATTTGGTTATGATTTCTCCTCATTGTGAGATTAACACAGGGAAGAGGAGAGGCTCTGGAGGAATTTGGAGGAGTGGAAGGATATGATCAAAATATATTTAAATTTGACAACTTTTTTTTTTGGTTTGTTTTTAGTTTGTCTGTTTTTTTGAGACAGGGTTTCTCTATGCAGCCCTCACTGTCCTGAAACTCGCTTTGTAGACCAGGCTGGCCTCAAACTCATAGAGATCCACCTGCCTCTGCCTCCTGGAGAATTGTTTTAAATAATAAAAAACAAAATTAAAACAACAACAAAAAAACCCCAAATCATATGCAGGTAGTTTCTGAGGGCTGTAGGCTGCATACCACACACTGAAGGCTCTGTTCTCGTTTGTATTTAGGTTCCACTTATTAGTAAAATCACGTGGGGTTTGTCTACATGCAGCTGAGCTATTCATTTAGCATAATGTCCCACAGGCCCATGCTAATGACAAGCAATGCATCCAGCATAAGGAAATGATGAAGTTGTTTATACTAATCCATCTGTCAGATCTCGTGTGCTTTACCTGAAGGGCATAACTGAATCCCATTTCTAGGTTTCCTTCACTATCCTCTACTTAGAATATTCATCATGTATAAAAATTTTAATTTGCGCTCTGATCAAGATTTTGTTTTATTTTTTTCTGAACATACTCTGACTTTTAGAGAGAAGTTGAATAGAGAAACTTTGTGCCACTTAAGTCCAGGCCATCCATGGTCATGCTGTGTCGACAATTATATGTCTCTTGTCTATCCTGTTTTTAAAATTTAAAAACTATTTTAAAGCCCCCATGTATATTCTTTTTTTTTTTTTTCCGAGACAGGGTTTCTCTGTGTGGCTTTGTGCCTTTCCTAGAACTCACTTGGTAGTCCAGGCGGGCCTCGAACTCACAGAGATCCGCCTGGCTCTGCCTCCCGAGTGCTGGGATTAAAGGCGTGCGCCACCACCCCCCGGCCCCCATGTATATTCTTAATGTTGAACAATCTCTTCATGATTCAGATTAACTATATCTTTCTTTACTCCTTCATATTCTTTTTTTTGTGATTATTATATTCTGTTTTATTTTCAGTGTTTGGGATCGAACCCAGGACCCTGTGGATGCTAAGCATATGCTGTGCTCCACCACTGAGCTACACACCCCAGCCAAAGGTGTCAGTTGAGGAGCTTCTCATGCTGATGTGCTCTCTGTTGCTCGTAACTCCTTCATATTCTTACATCACTTCTTTTTGAGTTAAATTACACAGGCTGATTTAGAAAGTGTTTGATTTGGCTGGTCATTTATATCAATTACTTAGAAAAAGACTTTCACAAAAGAGCTGTGAGACTAAGATGAGCAATAGATGATAAGTACAAACAAGTTACATTTATGTGAGAAAGACAAGGAGCTGGAGGGATGGTTAAGAGACCTGCTCCTTTTGCAGAAGATCCTGGTTCCTCAACATCCATGTGATAAGACTCATAACTGCCTGTAGCTCTAGCTTCCAGGGACTCAATGTCCTCTTCTGTGCTGTGTGAGCACCTGTAAAAATGTGGTATAAACTCATATAGACACATACATAAAAATAAATCTTTATATTATAAAAAATAAGATATTTAATGAGCTATAGCACAGTGCAATATAGATCACTTAAAAGTTTTGTGTATACAGTGCAACCAAGCAAAAAATAAATCCAAATTTATCATTGTAAAGATCCATGATGTACCCAAATGTTTGCAGGGGTTCTCGTCAGATATGACAGATAAGTTTTTAAAAAGTGAGACATAAACCTACATCAAATGATTCAACAATGTCATGTTCAATGATGTATCAATAAGTATTTTTCAGAATGTGTCCATTAGAGTCTTAGAACCATGTCAATATCTTATTGTGTGGATCCAATTTGAGAAATCAAGCAGAGAATCCTTCATCTAAACAAATGTAGACTCAGATCCTTTTGCAGCTCTTTGATGACAAAGAGCTGGATAGTGTCGTGGAGAACACCGGGGCATTAACAAAGGGCAGCTGCGAGCAAGCCTCAGTCGGCTTCAGTCATGTAACTTGTTCATTGTAAAAAGGCAAATCCATAGCTTTTCATCCACAAAGAGACTATAGACGATATAACAGGAAACTTCACTGTGTATTTGTTTTCTAGTTTACCCCATATCTACAGTCTTTATTCCTGCAGAGAACCTTCATGAACAGACCACCAATGAAGTGCTTCAGGGCTTTTAATTTCTGTGACTGGGGCATGGGGCTTTGATGAACTGAATGCAGAGTACATGTCCCTCTTTCACAATTCTCTAACGTCTTCTCTATGGATGGATAGTCATAGACACTTTGAAGGATCCCAAAATAGCCTCGTGGTACTATCATTTAACAATCACAGTGTCAAGTACAAGAAAACAGATTTCTTGGACTAACATGAGTAAATCACTATGAATTTTGATAAAATTTACCAAATTCACCTGAATGCTCCCGGTCGCGGTAGTAGTAACGTGAATTCTACAAGTCCTAATCAAAGTGCTGGTGAGGTAGCTCGGGAGTTAGGAGTGCTCTAGAAGACCGGCCGGGCTCAGTTTCTGGAGCAGATTTGGTTTCACAGCCGTCTGTTTCACCCCAGCCAGTCACAGGGCATTTGATGGTCTGTTCCAGCAGCTGCAGGCTCCAGGCATGCATTTGCTACACAGACATAAATGCATGCAAACTATTCATACACAACAAATGAGTACAAGTATAGAAAAGTAGAAAAAATAACATCCTTTCCAAAGGGTGGCAATACAGAGAATGAGTTTTCATTTTTCACTGTAATTGGCTAAGATCTCTCTCTCAGCTCAAGGCAGTGAGTCACCAGGAAGACTGTCTGAGAATAAACACGTGCTTGAACTGCTTTGTGGGACTTTGTATTCCCCACAATATTGCAGAACTGAGAGCTCTTTCACACTCATTGAACAGCTACACGAGAGAGAAATTTTCTCACTTTCTCCCACTGAGCATGCCAACACTCAGCCAGAAGTCCATCCCTGTGAATCAGCACAAGAGGGCTAAAAGTTGCATAACCAAGGGTCATAAATTCTTGAATATTTACCATCAAGGAATTGTTCCCTAAAGAAAGACTTAAAAATAGAGAAAAAGCACAGTCAGTCCAGTAGAAGAAAAGAAAACAGAACATCAGAAGGAGGACACTCTGGGCAGCTCTCAGCTCAGGGGGAGTTCTGTAGAGAAGCTTGGCCTTCTGAAGGTAGAGGACATGCTGGTGGTGCTTGTGGAGAAGAGATACCATGTAGCCACTGGCCCCTCCCATGGCACCCTGAAACACTGCATCTCTCAGCACCATGAGAGGGAGAAAAATCCATTTTATTTTCTGACATTTTAGCATAAAATAACAATAGTTGTCTTCACTCTTAAGCTGTGACATATTCAGGTTTATACTTGTGATGGAGTGGATTAGGTTCATACTTATTAAAGAATTGAGCATCCAAAAGAATGAAAAGAATGGAAGGATGTGCCATGAAGACTTTGGTCTGAGCCTCCTCCACCCAGATGCTCTGGGACTGATGATGATGGCCTGGACCACAGTGAGGAGACTGCTGGTGCAGATGGAGACACCACGGGCCACTCTCTCCAGGTAAATGAGGATCTTACAGCCTATGTCATCTAGGAAGTTTCTCAAACCAAAAGTTGCTATTGTCTTTGGCAATCCTTTTGCAAGGAGGATTATGATGTTTGTAAAAGCCAAGTGGATGAGAATAAGGTGTATGGGTTTCTTCTCAGGGCCTACCAATAAACTGATCATATAATTCACAGTAACAGAAATATTCCCCAGAGTGCCAAGCACAGTCATGAAGAGAAAAATAGTTTCCTTAATAAATTTCAAAACCATTTCTTCCTTCCTAGGTAGAAAAACTTGTATCCAGGATGCAAAGACTTTTTCAAGAAAGCGTTAGTAATGACAGACATGTATCTGAAAAACACATTTTGTATAGTAGCATTTTCTAGTGTGCAAGAGGCAGTGGGGGACACACATAATGTTGCAGATTAAGGTCCCTGAAACTCTCCCTTTCCCTGTGGACTCTGGGATATTGTGTGCACTTTGATAGGTGAATTTGGTAACTGCTATCCAAAAATCTAAAGTTTTTTAAGAAGATTTATTTTTTAGCTCTACACTAGCAAAATTGACTTCTTAAAATTCCTCTGTCTCTGTCTCTCTGTCTCAGTCTCTGTCTCTCTGTCTCAGTCTCTGTCTCTCTGTCTCTGTCTCTCTGTCTCTGTCTCTCTCTCTCTCTCTCGTGTGTGTGTGTGTGTGTGTGTGTGTGTGTGTGTGTGTGTGTGTGTGTGTCTGTGTGCATGGATTATCCTAGTTAACTCTCAGCATAGCTGAATTGAACTCCAGTTTCTCCAACCAACATTTCTTCTGTTTCTCATTCTATTTCATCATATTTCCCCACCCGACTCCCAAAGCCTGAGGCTCATGATGAATCTGTGTGCCTTCCCCACATCACCTCACAGACACTGGGAATCCCTGCTGGGTCAACACCTGTAACATATCTCAGATTTAGTACCTTACCCTCCACACTGTCTCCTCCTTTGTTTGATATTCTTTTTTTTCCTTTTTAAAATATTTTTTTATTTAAATTTTTTGTTCATTCTACATACCAACCACGGAATCTTCTCAGCTGCATCTTGACTAATACAACAATTTCTAGATTTGCCTTTGACTTCGAAGCTTTATAACTTCTATTTATACATCTTAATATTTTAAAAGTTTTTGTATTGACCATTTTGTGATTTCACTCCATATAAATGTTTACTACTTTTTTTTTTTTAAGGTAGTCTTCAATGTCAAGTCAAATTGAATAACCTTTCCAATAGGGACCAACAGTTAAATCTGAGTCGTCAAAGATACCCTGAAAATTTTATGTAACTACCAGGTTGCAGGCAGGGAGGGAGTCTAGAGGAACCCTGTGGTGCTTCCCAAGAGAGTGTGTGGCAGAGGGCTGTGACCCCAGTGGATGAATTCAGAGCACCTAAGGGAGCATGGAACAGCTCCGGACAGGATGCTGCTGCTGAGGTGGATGGGAGAAGGAGATTAATTAAGTTTTATGTGCTACCACGAGATGCGTGAAGTTTCTGAGTTATGGGTCTTCCATATCAGCTACAGACAGCGCAGTAGTTGGGGTACACAGTTGTGAGCAGGGATCCCCATCTCAGAGTTCACGGTGCATTTGCCTCTGTGGGGCCTTGTGAGGAGCAGTTTGTCAGTTTGCTTTGCAGCTGCTTCTCCTGATTCTTCTCCAACCTGGGTATCAGGCAGGCTGCTCCGTTCTGCATCAGTCTGAGCTGATTCCAGAACTCTAGATCTCGGCAGGATGTTATTGTTCATGTTCAGGAGCTCTGTTCTTATTTCTCAGGGACTCATGGTAAACTTTGGGCACCTTTTCTACAATAAGAAGAATCTGGATGTTTTACGGGTTTGTGTGTTCTGAGTACTTGGAATGCCCTGTCCCCTTTGCTCCCTCCTGTTAAACTCACAGGATTGCTTTAAATGTCTGTGTCCTGATGATCTCATGTGTGACCTTCATCAACCTAGCCTTGTTGCTGCCTTTGTGTCCAGGTGGCCTCATGACTCTAGAAATGTCGGTTATTGCCTTTCAACTAATGCCTCTGACAAAGGTGTGTTCTCCTGTGCTACTGCATCCTATAAATCACAATACCATCCTAAATATCCAAACATAATGAAATATGCTCCAGACATTAGTAACAAACACATCAGCATTCACTGATGTATTTAGAATAAATATGAAGTATTTAGTCAGACATTAAGATCTGTCAAAGTCCCTGATATTAATTCACCCCAAGTCATGATACAAAATATTAACACTTTTCTGGATGTTTAATGCTTGCTTTGCTGGGGATTCCTTTCTTTTGTCTTGTAATTTTTGAGAAAGAGTCTCTGTATGTAAACCAGAATATCCTTGAAAAACAATTACTTTGTTTCAGTCTCTCTAGTCCTGATGTCACAGGAGTGTATCATGATTGTCTCCAGGGTTTGACAGACCTCTGAAAATCTTATCTATCTTATTGACTCATTTTAAAAAGGTAACTTTAGGCAAAGACCCAGCCAGAGCTCTGTCATGATCCTCCAGCCTGAGGATGGATAGCGATGCCTCAACATTTCTGTTCCATTTCTGTATCTCCAGGAACTAGTCTCCTTTGGTCTTTCTGGAGTCAGGGACCAGCCTTGTAGGGTCAGAAGAAAAGCGGAGGTCCCGAGGATCACAGAGCCTCTCAACTGCTCCCTGGCTTAGGCAAAGAGAGAGACTTCTGCTTTAGTGAAACTCTCCATGGCACAGCTGAGGGGATTGAAGATCTTACCTCCATGAACTCACCTGGACCTCTGTGGTGCAGACAGCCTCAGGAGCAGCTCTGGGAAGTGACATTTGCCAGGTCCTATTTGTACTGTCAGGATCTGTGGGGCTCTTGGCTGCCATCAGGTAGTGTGGACTTCAAGTTTCATGTTGTCACAGTGTCAGGGGGGAGGAAGGCCTCTGCAGGGCCCCAGTCCCTGAAGTACAGCTTCCCCTCTCTCCACAATTACTACATCTGTTTTCCTCTGAAGTTATTTCAAGCTTAATTAGGGTTTAATTATTTTGTGAGGAAAGATGTGAGGTGAGAAAGTGAACAGCTAGCCATGTTTCTGTGTGCTGTACCCAGAGTCCCCCAAAGACCACAAGAGAACAAGTCTGATGCAAAGGCAAAGAGTCTTTTATTATTTCGAGTTAACTCGGCCTCTCCCTCTGTCTGACGCAGCAGCAGAGCAGGAGAGACCCTGAGTAACAATTGGGCAGGGGCTTTATACCGTTTGGGGTCGGGGTCTAGGGGAATTCCAACTCTGTATAGTTACAAGCTCAAAATTGGTGCTTACTTCAGGTTAGAGATGCTTGGTTGGAACTGATTGGAAAGTTGCAGCTGCAAGGAAATTGCCGTCTCCTCTAGTAATCTATGTTATTGTATCTATTTTGCCAGCAGACCCAGTTCCTCTGATAGTTAGACATCCCAATTTTATTTACCTGAAACTCATTCCTGCTGACAGCCTGGTATACAACCTACAACAGCAGAAAACATCCCACAGGGCATACCTGGTGCTTTGTTTATTATGCCAGTTATGTTGTATCATATCCTTTAGCTTATGGCAGGAAATGTCTGGAACTTGTTTTTGTGCAGCTCCTAATTTTCTAGGTATAGGGGTGAAGGGAAAGTACATCCTCTGGTGCTCCCCCCACCCCAGACAGGGTTTCTCTGTGTAGTTTTGGTGCCTGTCCTGGATCTTGGTCTATAGATCAGGCTGGCCTTGAACTCACAGAGATCCACCTGGCTCTGCCTCCCGAGTTGCTGAGATTAAAGGCGTGAGCTACCACCGCCCGGCTTGGTGTTTTTTTTAAAAACAGTTTGTCCAAGGACCTACTGCCCCCATCTGGCCCTTCTCTAAGATGGCTGCAACTCTGGCATCCTCTTATGTGTACGGAGCTTCCCACATCTCCAGACTGGTTTTCATCTTCCCAAAATGCAAAGCTGTGGCTTGGCAGGGGACCAACTTCTGACACAGAACAAGTCACTTGCTTCTCTGTCTTAAATCTCTTGTTAGACTGCAGTAGAATAAATGATGCTCAGTTGTGGGGGGGGGCAGTTCTGTTTCCCCGAGCAAGTCCCAAACATGGACCAGAACAAATTTAGAGTCCCTTGTTCTACCTGTGGCTGCCAGAAGTGAAGGTCTTTGCTGTGACTGATTCTTTTATTCCTGCACATTAAATATCATATGGGACTTGAAATCTGAATGCCTCCCCAACCTTGGCCTTATTCCAAAGCAATATTTACTCAGTATAAAACTTATTAAGAACACTTTTATAACTTATGTGTACCCAAGAATGGTCCTTCTAAGTAACTTTTCTTTCTGGTTCCTAGGAGGCCCTTCCTATTCTGGATGCAAGGGGATGTAAATAAATGTGCAGGGCTGAGATTAGGAGTGATGACATCATCACTTTGTTCTTGAAGAGAAAGCACCACTGGGTTTCCTTGGGAGATGAGTTCGAGGTCACTGGTCTTCCTCTGTGTCTTGCATGAGGATGTCTTCATACATGTGGGTGCAGCCGACACATAAAAGAATCTAAAAATGCTGCTTTTGTGAATGAAATGGCAGCTCTTGAGGAAACCAGGATTTCCATCCTGTCTATTGAACAGGAAATCCAGGTGTAGAGAAACTGAGTTGTACACTACATATGTCTGAGCAGATAGAAATTGAAAAATAAAATAATTATCTCTGGTTCAACAAGGAGCACTTCCCTCTGATGTCTTTTTTTTTTTTCTTCCAACCCCGAGACAGGGTTTCTTTGTGTAGAACTTGCTGTCCTGGAACTCACTCTGTAGACCAGAGATCTAACAGATTCTACCCCCCAAGTGCTGGATGGGATTACCTCCACATGGCTCTCTGATGTCTTTGCTATCCTGTTTAGAAAACTTCTAAATTTTGTCTTTGCCTCTGAAATATAAAGAAAACGTAGTTTAAACCTTGTAGTGCTCTGACTGGTTTATTCAATCAAAGATAAAACATCAGAAAGAGAGCCCTTTGTGCGGCTTTTCCACGTGGGAGGAGTTCTGGAGAGAAAATTGCCGACTCACAGACAGAGGACATGCTGGGGGTCACTGGTGACCTCCATTTTGTCCCTCAATCTGATCTCATATAAAGGATATTCCCGTGTTACAGGGTGGAACTGAAGAATAATAACTCCTGGATAGGGGAAATTGCTCAGTGGTTTAAGTGCTTGGCTTCCAAGTGTGAGTGCCAGCTCACTTAACTGCATGCTGGCAGCTTGCCTGTAATTCCAGTCTCAGGAGCCAGGGACAGACTTTCACTCAAGGAAGCTGAGTAGTGAGATTGGCATTTTCATGTATTCTGTTTGACCGACTCAATAAAGTGGAAAATGAAGGATAGTTCTTAACATCAACTTCAGTCTTATGCGTGTAGGTGAGCACAAATGTGCATGTGCGCACACACACACACATGCCTGTCCACTTGCCAAGATGTAATACACATTCAAAGCACATACATATACACACAGACACATATGAAAAATGGAAACTGCAAAATTTCATAATGCCACTGCTTCCTTAAGGAAATTAGGAACTGATTAAGCAAACAGATTTATTTGTGGTTTGGCAAAATCAGGGAGAGAAAGAATCTTCCTTTCTTTCCCCTTTCTCTGTAGCAATGTTACTGAAGGGGCCTGTGGAGAAGAACGGGATGCTGAGATGAAGCCACATACATACATGGCCAAGAAGAATGGACAGCTGAATTCAAAAAACATCAACAATTTCCAGAATTTAAAATCCTGAATCATGACATGACACTAGTGGAATTCAGGTGTTTCTGGTATATAGACTGCTCTCACCCAATGTGAGGTTGAACTGTTGACCTTGTGTACATCCTACTTCACAAATGAGTCTGTCAGATACGCTAAGCGTATAGGCTGAAGATGATGCCCCAACACTGCGGAGAAACCTCAGATGATTGTCCAAGCAGCTGGCTGTTTCTGTCAACTCATAATTTTTTGGAAGTTGTTTGCATGTACTTCCTGTTTTTATTTTTGTTAGCTAATATTATTTTCTTCTTGGGTCTCTGAGGGAGTTGAAGATTAGTTAGTTATAGTTGAAGATTAATTAGGATAGAAAGTGAATTAGATACAATAGGATAGATAATGGAATTATTTTCTCTGAATTTGTCAAATACAAATGAACTAGACATTGTTTAGGTATTTATTACTTGTATATATTGTATATAGTTATTGTACTTTTGTATATAGTTTTTCTTATGTTAGTTATAAGCTTTTTCCTTTTTTCTTTTTATTAAAATAGAAAAGGGGAAATATGGTGATATTTTATTTGTATTAAAATGTTATTTGCATGTTAATAAATAAAGTTGCCCAGGGTCAGAGCTATTAGCAAGCCATAGGAAAGCAGGGCAGTGGTGGCGTATGCTTGTAATCCCAGCACTTGGTAGGCAGAGCTAGGTAAGTCTTTGTGTGTTCAGGGATACAGCCAGCATTGGATACACATGCCTTTAATCTCAATACCAATCATAGAAAACCTGGAGGCCTATACAGACAGGCCGTGATGAGGCGGTCATGTGGTTGGGTTTACAACCAATGAGAAGGCAGAACAGAAACTATATATAAAGACTTTAACACAGAAAGTAGCTCTGGTTCGGAGAGGTAGGACCACTGTAGGAGGAAGGGTAAGGTTTTTAGCTCTTAGCTCTGACCTCTTGGCTTTCTTCTTTGCATTGGTTCTGTGTTTCTTATTTAATAAGAAGATTGTTACATCTACAGGCCTGCACATGTCAGGGTGCTCCCCTCTAGGCCCCAGATTAGGCACAGACCACCCCCCAAACACCAGTTTTCAAGCACAAACCAAACACAAAGAGATCCTTTAAGCAAGGCAAAGGGACAGGGTGACTGAATCTGAATCGGGCAGAAGCAGCAGCAAACAGCTTTGTAAGTGTTCGTTTTTAAGAGGGAAAAGGGGGGGGGGGGTCTGTGTTAGAACGAGCTAGGGTAAGTTGGTAAGTTTTGATTGAGTATTTTAATTATATTAGTCAAAATAAGTGATTTGGATTCCTTGACCTTGATGTTTTGATAGTTGGACCTTGGTGATCAGCCTCAGGAATGAATCAGTGGCCAAATAAGGGAATAGACCTTGGTGGCTAACTTTAGGAATGTAATCTAATGGTTTAGCAAGGAAGAG
Organism: Peromyscus eremicus; assembly: GCF_949786415.1. Classification (NCBI taxonomy): domain Eukaryota; kingdom Metazoa; phylum Chordata; class Mammalia; order Rodentia; family Cricetidae; genus Peromyscus; species Peromyscus eremicus. Next base: position 39,593,937 of record NC_081420.1, read on the forward strand.
GGAAGGGGGAAGGGCAGAACCTGTCAGCGCCATATTTGCCATACTTGGGCCTGCATTTGCCATGCTCAGGCCTGCTAGCGCCCTTCAGTTACAATTTTACAACAGAAAGAAAATCCAGGAAATGTCCATGTGTCACTATAACTGTGTGAAGCTTCTCTGGGGAGGGAAATTCCTCCTCTGAGAGTCCCTGGGAATGAATCCCAGGCAAATGGTAATTCTTTGGATTTATTGTATCAATATTGATAGTGAAAAGGAGGGGAAACACGTCTCTCTTTAGAGTATCTGCTCTTCTGCCAGGACAGTGACATCCTGACGTCCCTTTCCCCTTTGGTCTCCTGTTCATGGCTCCTGGGGATGCTAATGACCAATAGGGAGTGCTGGGTAGCTTCCGTGGTAACCACAGGAGCACATTGAGGGAACAGAAATGTGGACAACCATTAGCTGTTCCTTCTTTATCTGTGGCTCTAGCTTCCTGGCATTGGGGTCACTGTTGGTTTAAAATAAGTGGCACTGGTTACTGTTTGAGAGAGGTCACGAGGCATGACAAAACCCAGTATCAGAACTTTATTAGGAGGAATGGGGGAGGGGACAGAAGAGAGTGTGGCCAGGCCTGGGGCAGAGACATGTGTAGAGAGAGAAAGAGTAGGGGGCAGGAAGAGCAGAAAGAGAGGGGAGGAGTCTGTGTCTAGCTTTTTAAGGATTCCCCTGCACATGTGCAGGTGGGCTTATGGGGCTATGCCACACATGCACTGATTGCACGATGGTGCTGTGCACATTTGTGCAATCATGAAGTGCATTGATGACATAAGACCCCTTACTTAGCTACTGAACTGCGCATGTGTGGTCATGCAGCTGGAGTGGTGGCAGAATCCTAGCATTCCAGACTTTTTGCTTATTATAAAAAAAGGTGGGTGAAAAGGAATAGGGGTGTCGTTTCTCCTGAAAAACTGCTTCCAGCTGACTTGGTGGGCATCAGTTAACTCTTGGGGGGGGGTAGGGAAGGGGGCTTCTGAGGTAGACAGGCGTCCTGGGATGGTGGGCTGTCATCTGCTGCCTTGGAAATCATCTGACAAGGTGCTGTCCAGGTGGATTTAAGCTGGTTCTGGAGCTTGCTGATCTGTCCAGGTGGATTCTCTGGCGCTCAGAGAAATTTTGAACATATTAAGAAGCAGCCATGAGAAAATTAAAGTCTTGGGCTGGTGACCATTGTAGTGTTTAGTACTCTGCTTATATTGGTTAGTGTTAGTGTGAGAGAGAGAGAGAGATAGATTGGAACATGTTTTTAATTTTTACCTAAGATAAACTTTATCAGAGATAGATTATTTTAAGGCACCTGTTTCCTTTATTAGTTTAGCATCCAGGAGACACAGGTGATCAATTGCTGAGAGCATTTAACAGTAATAGATTGTTATATTAAAGTCTGTTTTTGCAGAGCTGAGACCATTTTTGGTCTGGGGGTATAAATACCTTTTGATTGTTACTGTTCCTTTTCCTTACCACCTGGGTATATCTGATGATCCTTGGACTCAAGCTCTATGGTGATCCTGTAACAATTAGCTGAGTAGTTAATTAGAAGAGGGAACCAGAAGGAGAAAAGCTTATAGGGTGAGACCTCATTCTTCTGGAATTGGGGACAAGGCAGTGGATCCTGATGTCCTCTGGAACTTGAGAGAGAGAGCAAGGCCCTGTCTGTGTCACTGTGCATGAGAAGCACTGCTGGAGTGAGGCACATGGAGGGAGCAAATGAAATGAAAGCTCCTACCTTAGCTGGAAAATCTATTCCCATTAGGTACCCCTGAATAAGTGGTGGGGTCTGGTGAGGTGGGTAAGGCTGTCCCCCTACCCTGACAATAGGGAAACAAGAAAGAGAGGTGGGACTCCAAAACTCCCTCAGGACTGATTAAGTGGCTCGGTGTCCAAGAGGAAGGAAACAGATTGCCCCATGCTGCATCCTGGGTTCCCTGTGAGCCAATGGCCAAGCCTAGGAGGTCTGCTGGAGGTCTTTGTTTGATGTCCCCACACCACGAGGTGCATGAGGGCCGTCAGCTGACCAGTTATCTCTCTAGGTTATGCTGTGGGATGTATGGCAAATGTGTTGCTAATTAATCAATAAAACACTGATTGGCCGTTGGCTAGGCAGGAAGTATAGGCGGGGCAAGGAGGAGAATAAAGCTGGGAAGTGGAAGGCTGAGGGAGAGAGACACTGCCAGCCGCCACGATGAGAAACAGCTTGTGAAGATGCCGGTAAGCCACGAGCCATGTGGCAAGGTATAGATGAAAGGAAATGGATTAATTTAAGCTATAAGAACAGTTAGCAAGAAGCCTGCCACGGCCATACAGTTTGAAAGCAACATAAGTCTCTGTGTTTACTTGGTCGGGTCTGAGAGGCTGTGGGACTGGCAGGTGAAAGAGATTTGCCCTGACTGTGGGCCAGGCAGGAAAACTCAAGCTACAAGGTTACACTTTGAACAAGGTTCAGTTGATGGCCTGAGTTGGGCAGGGCACGCACTAGCCCTGGTGGTCTTCTAAAGCAGGGACCTGGAAGCCCTCGTGCAGCTGCCACTTGGATAGCATGTGCCGGCATTTAGCAATTCTGTTCATGGGCTTTCTCATCTCTCCCACGGTACCTTAAATGCCACAGCTGAAACTTCCACCTGTGGGGTCAGGAGCCTTGCTCTCCACATGCTTAAGTTTAGCCCTGATGTCAGGAAGCTCTGGGAGACAAGAGATGGATTTTATTCCGTGTCTTGAATTAGTTTTTTTCCCCCCAATACTTTGCTGGTTTGAGGACAGCTTTAGGAAGACCCACTAGGAGTCAGGCTGTAAATTGATCTCTGGCTGGAGAGCCATCTAGATTATTACGATCCCAATGGTTTGAGGACAGCTTTAGGAAGACCCACCAGGACGCAGGTTGTAAACTGATCTCTGGCTAGAGAGCCATCTGGATTACTATGATCCCAATGTGGGTCCTGATCGTAAACTTGTTTGCAAGCATCTTAGCCTGCTTCCAGACCTGTCTGAGCTTAGTGGCCCACCGGGTTTACAGGAGAGCAGAGCAGAGGTCAGATAAGGTTCTTTGGAGTCAGAGATTCCTCAGGTTCAGGAATGCACGTGGGCAGGAGAGAAAGACTCAGAAAGAGATGGTTCAGAGCTCAGATAAAAGCACAGGGATAAGGTAACTTTTCATTTGCCTGTTTGCTGGCAGAAGTTAGATAATTCCCGTGAAATATTGGGGTTCAAGCAGCCGTTATGTGGCCAAATTTACTGGTATCTGGGGATATTTAAGGCATTTCTCAGAGGAGGAGTGGAACCAAGAGGAGGAAGTCTCTATGTCCCATGACTGCAGTCGAGAGAAAAAAATAAAAAATTAAAATAAAATAACGAACGGGATCCCAGACTCCCATCCCAGGCATCCCTGAGGGCAGGTAATCTGTGGACCAGCATCAGCACAAGTTACCCCACCCGTTGTCACAGGAGGGGCAAGGGCTGGGGGGGGGCATACATACCGGAGGACCCCCGCCCCAGGAGTCCAGACAGCATTCAGTACTTGGTCAAGAGAGAGTGTGTTGTAGTACACAGCCTGAGGACCCCCCGGGGGTCCAGCAGCTTGAGAAATATATGTCAGGCTACAGTTGTGGATTGGAAAGGGAAAACTCATCAGTCTGGTTAGTCGGTGTGTTGGGTGTAGCAGTCCCAGTGGCTGGGCAAATGGAAAAAGCCAGCAGGGCAGTGGTAGATCTGGTAAACCTTGGTGCAGGTCCTGGACGCAGAGCGCTGGGAGAGCCTGTCTGATCACAGCACCAACGTTGGTTTCAAATAAGTGGCGTTGGTTACCCTTCCTGAGAGAGGCACGAGGCAATCCAGTATCAGAGCTTTATTAGGAGGAAGCGGCCGGGGGAGGGGGGGGGAGACGACGAAGACGACGGGACGTGGCCAGGCCTGGGGCAGAGACATGTGCGGAGACAGAGAATGGGGGGTGGTGGGAGAGCAGAAAGAGAGGGGAGGAGTCTGTGTCCGGCTTTTAAGGATTCCCCTGCACATGTGCAGGTGGACTTATGGAGCTATGCCACGCTTGCACTGATTGCGTGACCGCGCTGCGTGCATTTGCACAATCACAAAGTGCACTGATGATGTAAGACCCCTTGATTAGCTACTGAACGGCGCATGTGCAGTCATGCTGGAGTGGCAGAATCCTAACAGTCACCTCCCTTCCTTTTTCTAAGTAATCAAGAGGCACAACGCCACATGACGGACACAGTGGAGTGGGAGGCGAGTAACAATCTGTCCTTCCAGCTTTTAGACTCCTCCGGCAGGTCTTAGATCACCTAGTACTGATTTTGTAAAACAATGCAAACCTATTTTTTAAAAAGCCTTGAGTAACTTGAATGATTTAATATATTAGAACATTAGGGAACTGCAATTTGTGATACATATACTTTTATCACAGAGGAATGGGTGTAAACAGTAACTGATGTATTTTTCAGGGTGCCCCTTATCATTCAGCAATACCAACATCGCTGTTGAGCAGAAGAAAGGGGCTGGGAACAGCAGAGTCAAGTTTTTGAAATATCTTAACATTTAGTGTTGTAGAAGCATGTATCAAGGAAGTGAATGGTTTCAGGTTTAGGGTTCAAGGGTGACACTGTGGTGGACTAACTCTTGAGGGTAAGAAGTTTATTAGAGAGTTATTAACACTGAGGACAGACAGCAGCTATGAAGAGAGATCTGCCCCACAGGGCACAGTCCAGTACCAGCTTAGATTTTTCACAGGAAGAGGGGTGGGAAGGAGACTGAAAAGTTTTTTTCTCTTCCTTCCTTCCTCCCTTCTTTCCTTCCTTCCTTCTTTCCTTCCTTCCTTCCTTCCTCCTCCTCCTCCTTCTCTCTCTCTCTCTTTCTTTCCTTCTCTCCTTTATTTTTTTTTCTGCAATTGGCTGTTGTTAGAGTTAAGCAGAATTAGTAATTACTGGGGATCCACAGAGAAGGGACACAAGAATCTAGAAAAATAATTTGCTTTATTTCTAGAGCTTCACTTATGGGAATTGTCACAGTTTTACCAAAATGGAAGAGTTTTTCAAAATGGCATAGCTGTAGCAAAGAGACAGAACCCGTGTAAAAGGATAAAATGAAACTTACTTGATAAGAAGATAAGGAAACAGATCATGAGAATGAGAAAACTGCAGCTCTGATTTCTGAACTGGAACTGTTTGCTAATCTACAGCTGTGAGGTGGGAGACATACTTGTGATGTTTATACAGGAAGAGTACCATTGACCCACTGCTGAAATCCATGATATTCTGAAAGATTACATCACAAAGATAAGAGAGAGGAGGGCAGAGGCAGGGCAAAGGTTGAGGGGAAAGGAAAAAGGGTGTAAAGAGAGAGTAGAGGAGAGAGACAGACAGAGAGACAGAGAGAGAGACAGAGAGAGAGACAGAGAGGGAGACAGAGAGAGAGAGAGAGAGAGAGACAGAGACAGAGACAGAGAGAGAGACACAGAGAGAGACACAGAGAGAGACACAGAGAGAATCAGCGAGAATATCCCGGTTATAAGTATGAGTGTCTATCACATCAATTAAGACAGTCAGAACAATTTTAAGTTGAGGCTTCCCACTCAGATGATTCCAATTTGTGATAAGTTGACACAGAAACTATTTATAATAGTGGTCTTTATATTATCAAAACATTGAGAACCTCGTTTATCTTACCGAAGAGCAGTATTTCAGAGGACCCACTGCCTAGCCTACCTTTTGCCTTACTCTGGACCCAGGAAGGAGTGCAGGTAGCCTTGGCTCCCCTCCAGGCATAGTACTCAGCTGCAGGAGAGAGCAGTTCAACATCATTCCCTACTATTTGGGTCTTTCTGTTTATCATGGGACAGGAACTGCAGTGAGCTGATGGACAGCTATGGTGAAGAGCTCTTCAGGGTCCTGCATCCCTTCAGGAGGGGCATTCACATAGCTCAGAGGACACAGGAGCTTCCCTGGGACAACTGCAGTGTGTAGTGTATTGAGGATGTGGGGTCAGTGCGATTTATGGACACTCTAGGTCTACTTGGGCTGGAGGCTGTGGAGTTCTTAGTGCCACCAATGTCCTACTGCTTGGTAAGGTCATGCCACCTCAGCTTCACCAAGCAGATCCCCAGTGTCCCCTCAGCACTATGGTTCCCTTGTATGTAGGTCAACAGGATGCATCTACACAGCATAAGGGAAAATGGAATCTGAGATTCAGGGGGCAAGGAGGCTTAGCAAACACCAGAATATCACTATAGGCCATAGTGAGTCACTGGGAGCCAATGATGGAAACTCCAGTGTTAGCAATCTGTCAGCGAGGTATTTATACATCAGTGTGCCAGCGAGGCCCTGGTTAGGAGCATTGTCTCCAGACCCACGATGGCATCGTTTGAGAGAGGCCATTTTTCAGAGTGTCCTGTTGTGATACTTTACACTAGTTTTCTTTGCAGCTTTGGAACCTGGCTGTGTCATTCAGTTGTTGTCTAAATTTGCCTTGCTGTGGTGACATCACTCATCTCACTTTCATCTGTACTCTGCCATGTAGGCTCACCTCAGAGAAGGGCCACCTCCCCATCTCCACCGACCCTCTCTTCCTCTCATGCTCTGGGTTTGGGGGAAAAATGAAATACTGATTTCTGACATTAGCTTTACCTCCAGCATTTCCCCCAGTGCTAAAGAGAAGCTAAAAGTCACATGACAAGGTTGGTGGAATGGGAAAACAGGTAGCTATCAACTTTCCACCTTCCTAGAAACTCTGAAGTTAAGGTTGCATGGTGCCAGACTTCTTAAGAAAATGTAATATATTATTATAATATTTGATCTGATGTTGTGATATGCCAAAACAGTAAGGCAAATGGCAGTTTGGTGGCCTGTAATATCAGCTTTTGGGATTCTGAGTCACCTCAAGGTGAGCCTGTGCTACACAGCAAACATATATCCCCTGCTTCTAATATTCACCATGACAAAGCAATTTACAATGTACACACCTTTTGCCCATAGAGAATAGATGTAGAATGTAATTTCTACACTTCTCAGTGAGCATGCAAAACATTAGGAATGTGGACATCTCGGCTGATCAGAACATAGGGGCTGAAACTAGCGTAACCAAGTTCTAAAAATGTTTTAATATTTAGTAAAATAGAATCATGTGTCACTGTGAAACCTGTGTATAAAGAGAGAATGAAATCTACCCAATAGAAGAAAAGGAAGCAGCTCATCAGAATGAGAACACTCCATGTAGCTCTGATTTCTGGAGGGGAATTGTTTTCAAGCCTGGAGCTGTGAAGGTAGAGGACTCGCTTGTGATGTTTATAAAGATGGAGAGCCATGGACCCACTGCTCCAGCCCATCAGACTCTGAAAGGTGACATCACGAAGAGTCATGAGAGACAGGAAAAGCCACTTGATTATATTTCTGGATGGCAGCATATAGCAATGGCCAATGAATGTTCCAGATGTAGATATGTTCAAGCCACCACCTGCTTTGATGTAGTAGAGCAAGTTGGAGCTTATGAGAACATTAACAATCCAAAAGAGGAGGAGAAAGGGAAGAACTTGCCAAGAGGTCTGTGGTTTTAGTTTTGTCCAAATGGTGGTCCCGGGACCGATGGTGACAGCCTGGACCACGCTGAGGAGACAGGTGGTGCAGATGGAGAGGCCTCGTGCCATCCTTGCCAGATAAACCATAGCTTTACAGCCAATATCGCCGAGGAAGTTTCTGAAATAAAACAGTGTAGCTATATCTGTGACCCCTGTGGTGCAAATAATGATCATATTAGAAAATGCCAAGTGGGTGAGAATAAGGTTTATAGGCTTTTTCTCAGTCCCCAAGGCAGACGTGTACAAATATCTTAGGAATACTATGATATTTCCTACAATTCCAGGTCCAGCAAGAGAAAGGAAGACTATTGCCTGGGTGATGTTGCTCTGTTTCATCTTCAGACTTCATGCACAGCACTAGGAAAAAATCATGGAAAAAAACATGTAAGATTTTTCTCTGCTTATTCTGATAAAAAGAATGGTCTCAAGTATGTAAACACATATGGTTCTTTACTTTATGATACCTGATCATAGTTTGTTGTTCTTTTGGTTTACTTGTTTTGTTTTTCATTTTTGGTTTTCAGTTCTGGTGGGAATGATAATAATTACAATCAGGGCATAAACTTTATAGTTTCCCATCTTTCACAAAGATCCTTCATTCTTCAAGTTCATATGACCATGCTCTTCCCAGACAAAAGCTAAATGCATGGCATCGCTTTGTCAGTTTTCCAAACAACACAGTCCTGACAGGCCTCTTCCTTTTCTCTCCTCACCCAGTTTGACCTCAGGCTCCTGGACTGTGTTGGCTCCTCATCCTGGTCCTCTTCACTGCCCACATGCAACTATCACCTGATTGTTGAACTAATAAAAAGCTTGCAGCTTCTCAGAAAGTTGTTCTTGGTCAAGTGGTCCAGTTTCTCAGGGGATATGATATGGTATTCTCCTCTTCCCAAACCCTTTGATCATAAATTATACAGTTGTTAGTGAGTTAGTGGGCCATGAAAGTCTAGATCACTGGCCTCAATGTGGGACTGCGTGTGATTAAAAGTTGTGTTCCCAATCAGCATGGGTAGAATCATACTGAAGATGATTTTCTGTTTACTCCAGTTTATCCTCCTTTTACTCTTTTGTTTGTGAACACTTTCCCCAATATAACACCAGGAAACTGTTCCTGTAGTATCTTAACAAAGGCATGTCTTGCTGATTTAAGGTTGGTTTAAGATTTTAAGGTTGGTTCAGTCTAGTGATGTTCCCAGTCAGAAATTCCCTAGCCTGCGAGTCCTCCTCAGTCTCTCACACTGTGATTGTCACCATTTTATAAATGTCTTTTTCTCTGTTTTTTAAACTGTGTTTATTGCAGTCAAAATGATGCCTTTGAAGCAGAAACTTATTCCATGTTTCACCCCTTACAGAATACAGAGAGCTTCACACACAACTTTAATTTCTATTTGTCCTCTACAATTTGTCATCTTCTCCTCATCTAAATTATTTCTGACTTACCTTGTACCTCCTCTTACAAATGTAAAGTTGGCACTTACCTTTCCACAGGAATATGTAATACCCAAGGCTGGTCTTTCCCATGTGTTACAGCACCCTACTTCTATCTCTTACGCTCTCAGAAGGCTGTTGCCTGTGTACGAGCTCGCTTCCTGCACTGGGCAATGAGCAGGCCCCACAGACACTGGTTCTGTGTATTTTATGTGGGTATTTGCATGATGCCTGATCAACAAGTTTGAAGGTTGCTCAAGGAAGCTGTTGGTTTTGAAACCACTTGAATCACAAAGATGAGCTGACAAAGTCATTTTGGAGAAACATTGGCATTGGTCTCTTCCCTTAAGATTGATAAAGCCGAGTATCCTGGAGAAGTCAATTCACGTTGGATGGCGCATCTGGTAAGTAGTTAGTACTTCACTTGTGCAATGATGTGAGGTACCAGGCTTCCACCAGTTTAGTGAAGGGCACGGGTTATCCTTCAGGGAACTCATCAACAATGCTTTATTTTCTCTCAAAATCCCTCTGTATTCATCTGCCCACCATTTGACAGCTTTTCAGATGGTCCTATGTGATCACTGAGATGCCAGTAGCAAAACTTATAGTGATGAAATTGTCTTTGTTTTCCTAAACAGTGTGACATCTGAGTTGAAAAAGCTATCCCCCCAAACACACACACACACACACACACACACACACACACACACACACACGTCTATTCCAAGGTGATTATGAAGAGATATTTACATACATACTTAAAAAGCTTTCTCAACCCTCACTCCTCTAGCACGTAAGAAATAGCAAGGAGCTGTGGCCGGAGAGATGGCTCAGAAGTTAAGAGTACTGGCTGCTCTAGAGGACCTGGGTTTAGTTCCCAGTACCCATGTAGCTGCTCACAATGTCTGTAACTCCAGTTCCAGGGGATCTGAAGGCCTCCTCTGGTCTCCACCACACATGCACATAGTACACAGACATACATGCAGGCAAAACATCCATACACATAAAATAAGTAAAATTGGTTTTTTTTTTTTTTTAAAGGCTGAGGATGTAGCTCAGTAGGTAGAGCACTTGCCTAGCATTTATAAGTCCTGGGATCACTCCCTAGCACCACATAAAACCAGGCATGATGGTGAACAATTCTAATCCTAACACTGAGATGGAGGCAGCTGAAGTTCAAAGTCATCCTCAGATATATAATGAGTTGGGAAGCCAGCCTGGGATACATAAGATACTACCAAAGAGGAAAAAAAGAAAAAAAAAATAGCCAAGAGCAACCTGTGTGAAACTAATCAAGTCAGGGTTTTCTTTCAGAAATAGATCATGGACTCTAGGGTAGATGCAAGGTCCGAATGTATAAGAGAGAAGTCAGTAAATCAGAGAAGAAGGATTGCAAAACCAGCAAGCTCAAGCTTTGTGACCAGCTATCCTGTCTGTCAGACCCCGCCTTTCTACCCGCTCTACTCCTGGCTTTGAACATTTAGCTTGGCCCCTTTAAGGCTCACTAATGTAGGAATGATGCTTGGCACCACTCACGTGTTGTGAGGATTCGCTGGAGCAGAGGCGCTAGTGCTTAGGACGTGCCTGCCGAGTGTTAAACACTCTAACAGCACTGTTCTATGGGTTTGTGCCATGTCACTTTCCCCCACGATTCTCTGCACTTGCACACCATGTGATGGTTTGAGTCTGGACAGGGAAGCTTCGGGAACAATAAAACCACAACAAAGAAGGGCAAAGCCCCCCCCCCCCCCCAGAAGCTAAAGAGCCCCAGATCTCAGATACTGTTCAGCAGAAACCTTCACTCCTGTGAGGACAAACACACAAACTGGAGACTGCAGAGAGGAAAAGCTCCTCACACTCAGGCTGAGATCTCAGCCCATGTCTCCTAGACCTGCCTGGGCTGTCATGAGCGTCTCTGGCCCAGAGCACCCCACGCAGCTGCACACGGCTCCCTCATGGACGTGGAAACTTTTCTGCATGGCAGGTGGGAATGAGAGACTGCTTTTCCCCCTGGATCTTGTCACCTTCCTCTTTCACAGCGACAGAGGAGCCCAGACCCTTCTCTTCAGCCGCCTTCTCTCCCCATCCTACCTCACAGCATCTCTGTCAGGGGGAAAGGCAGCTTCAGTCCACCTTGACGGGATGGAACACTAACCTGCGGAGTCTGTGCGGGGCTCAGGGTGGGTGTTCGCACAGCACAGCCAGGCCCTGTTTGTCACCCTGGCCCTGTGTTCCCAGTAACCGTCACTGCTGTTAGGATGTCACCATCAGGACTTCCCTTCTCCAGGGGAAAAGGGCTCCTTATGAACCTCTCCATCCTGGATGCCACCTCTGCGCTCTCCCTGGAGCCCTGCCATTTGCTGAGGCAGAAACTTTCTGTTCCTAATTACAGTCCCTGTGTGGTGACGAGGAGGGCTGTGAGGATGAACAGCACCCCGAGTTTCCTGGCTACTGGGAATTTTTCCTCCTTTTACTCCCAAGACAGGAATTGAATTGGGAGAAACTTCTGAGAAATTGAACAATTTTCTCTCTAAACATTTCCAAGTTGAATAACACCAGGGCTGGAGAGATGGCTCAGTGGTTAAGCACTTGTTGCTCCTACAGAAGACCCAGGTTCAATTCCAAGCACACACAGAGAGGTTCACAACCATATATAGCTCCAGGGGATCTAATGCCCTCTTCTGACCTATATGGTCATCAAGCACACATATGGCGCACCAACAACCATGCAGGCAAAACACACATTAAATGAATGAATCTAATAAAGATAAAATTTATTTATTTTTTTTTAAAGCTCAATAACACCATAAACAAAATGTTCAAGGGCCCAAGTCAGTGGCTGGTCTTCAGGTGTGGTGTTCAGGGTGGGGCAGCAGGGGACATTTTGGAGGTCTGTCTGTCTGTTTCTTGCTCTGAGTACTGACTCTACAGAGGAGTCAGCTCCCTCCTGGCTGAGTTCTCCATTTCTCCTCCCGCTTGTTTCTCTTTTCTTCAATATCTCAATTTTCTTGCTGAATGTCTAATATGGATTGCTGACTTTCTGGTCTACATCCTGAATTCACCTCTGTCATCCTGTTTTCTGAATCCTCTTTAAGGTCACTGATCAATTGAAAAACAGTTTTTTCTTTTATTCAGTATTTCAAACATTTCATTATTTTCATGTATAATGTAGTGTGTGTGAACTTAAGGAGACTCCCAGGGTGGATTTATCAAAGAACACTGCCATTTGAATTCAGTCAACATAGGATCAAGCAATACAGTAAAAAAGCAAAAGGTTTGGAGCCCAGAAACTCACCAAAATCGGGTGAATAAAATTTCTAACTCCAGTGATGCAGCCAGTGTCATAAAGCAGGACACAGCAGAAGCTGAAGGACAGTGAGTTCTAAGAAACCTTCATAAAGTTTCTGGTTGAAGCACTGAGATGATCTCATGCACAGGCTGCCCTGGAGCTCTCTGATGAGAGCAGATCCTGAACACAGCGACAGAGATGCTCAAGACTGCTGGAGGACATCTGTCAGTGGAACGTCCAGCATTCTGGCCCCCGGCACTCACCTTTCCATCTCAGTAGGGAGGGAAGATCCTCAGGCTCACCCTTCCCCGTTTCCTGATTGGGTGATGTTTGTTTGTTAACAGGTGTATCTCCAGGGTTTACAAAGTTATTGGCTACCATAAAATATTAGTGAAGCTTCAATTTCCAAAGTTGTCGCCATGTCAGGAAGGAGCAAGGCCACTGTGGAATCTCAGTGCCTGATACACAATTTTCATCTCCATCCTTCTACAATTATTTCATTAAACTCTCAAGTTTTCCTAGGCTTAATTATTTTTTACTACATTGTTTTTATGTAAGTTGACATTTCTTTACAGATGTATTTTTATATTTTGGTTTTAGCTAGATCTCAGGGAAGAGACATATAGATCTGAGCAATGTCTCATGATTTGGTACAAGAATGTTTTGAGTACAATGTGTTTGCCTACATCTACATCTTGAAGTATTTTCTCTGCTGTAGTATTAGAATTTGGGGCTTCACATGAAGGTCTGTGATTTGTCTTGAATTGCCTTTTACATAGGATGAAAAATAGGGTCCAAGATCGTTCTTTACATGTTGACTTATTTTTCCAGGAGGATTTATTGAGGTTTATTTTTAGTTATTTCTTTTTACTGTTTGAGACTATTCCTAAAAGTATTGTTTTGCTGATTTTGTCTCAATGTTGTTTTTATTAGCACATAAAATATCTTTGGATTTGTATATTGACTTTATATTCTATGTTTTTTTTTTAATGGTCAGATCCAAGAAATTTCTAGTGGAATTTTTAGGGTCATTTAAGTGTAACATCATGTCATTTGATGCAAGGGTAGTCACCATCTTCACTCATAATCAATATAGTGCTTGAATTATTTGCCTAAGTGATAAGACAAAAAAGGGTAGGAATAGGAAAGGAAGAGATAAAATTACCCTCCTTTGAAATACTTCAGAAATACTTCACTGTTTGTTGACTCACATAGAAGTAAGTTTCAAAAATTAGTGTGTTACCTGAAAGTTTGTCCTTTTTCAAGAGTGACATTTGGGTTTCTCCATGGTTCCTTTTGAATTTTATATTGTAGCTTTTTGTTTTTTTTCTAGGATATTATAGTGATTATGAAAAGCTCGCATTGAATTTATAGGTCTTATTAGTATTGACATCACAGCAATATTGTCTTTTAATCTATGGACATGAGGTATCTCTTAGTTAAGGTTGCAATTGCTGTGATGAAACACCATGACCAAAACAGCTTGGGGAAGAGAGGGCTTATTCAGATCAGAGTTTTATATCACAGTTCATCACCAAAATCAGTCAGGGCAGGAACTCAAGTCAGGAAACTGGAGGCACGAGGCCGTGAAGAATGCTGCTTATTAGCATGCTCCCTATGGCTTGCTTAGCCTGCTTTCTTATAGAACCCAGAATTTCCCTGGCACAAATGGAGAGCTTAAGCTATCTTTCATGGTTGAGAAGATACTGTTTTTTGACAAGATAATGCAGAATAGTCACGCATTTGCATTCATCAGACAGGGAAAACCTGATCTTGAGTCACTTACATACACACAGCATCATAATAAGGCCCATTCATGGTTCAGTTATCATGTTGTCAAAAACCTCCCATACAAAAATATGTGCACAGTAACTGTTATGGTATGAATTACAAATAATTTCCCCTCAAGGTCTTACCATTTCTGTTAACTATTAACACACATCCTAACTTAGTTAATGAACTAACCAGTTGGGGGAGGTGTTGCTGTCTTTAGAGTCCATGTTTTCACAAAGTAGTCATATCTCACCCTTCAGTAAATCTTTCCAATCTATTTCACCCCCCAAATTATAAGCTTATATGGTAGAGGAATTTTAACAACAACAAATTCTACAAATTCTATATAAAGAAAGGAAAAAAGCCAAAAGTTCATGCCACAAAAACATAACCTGAAACATAATATAATCCATGAGAACATGCTTCTGTAAGATGATTTTTGCATAAATAAATAAATATAAAATCTTTCTTTTTCTTTTTTTTTTTTTTTGGTTTTGCGCCTTTCCTGAAACTCACTTGGTAGCCCAGGCTGGCCTTGAACTCAGAGAGATCTGCCTGGCTCTGCCTCCTGAGTGCTGGGATTAAAGGCGTGCGCCACCACCACCCGGCTTAAAATCTTTTTGACAGAAAACTTTGAAATAAAGCTGGAGACACCATCATCCTCACTTTGTTAAATGATGGCTGAGCCAAGCCACCTACATTTCCAAAAAATATAGAAAATCTAAAATATAATGAATCTGTATAAAAAGAGAGAAATCTGAGCAACACTGCTTTGTCATTAGTGATCAGGTTTAAAGTCACCAGTGGTATGTCATGTTAACAGGGTCCACCCCACATGATGTCTCTTCCCTCAAGGCCAATCCACCCCCAAATGGTTGTTTTTTGTTTTCGTTTTTTTGTCTTTTTGAGACAGGATTTCTTTTTGTAATAGCTCTGGTTGTTTTGGAACTCACTTTGTACACCAGGCTGGCCTCAAACTCACAGAGATCTGCCTGCCTCCTCTACTTCCCGAGTGCTGGAATTAAAAGAGTGAGCCACTACTGCCCAGCTTCCAAATGCCATTCTTCCTGGTAGTATCCTGGTACAGGTTAGAATTCCAACAAACAGTTTCTGGGAGGGGTGGGAAAGAAACATCCAGTCTACAACAGAAGAGACAAGAAGGGCATCTCATCTCTTTTGCATTGTCTCCCTAAACTCATAATCCCAGTTTATCCATAAACAGACTAAAAGACCAGTCCTAAATCATAGATATCTGCAAACGACTTGATAGATTCCTCCAAATGACCAATGCACAAAACACAGAAAGGTTAAAGACATTTTAGATTCACTAAAGCAATCATTGGTCCACAGCTGGTTGGTGAGAGTCAACTGTTTTGCTTCCTATGATTGGAGGAAGCAGACTGGGAGGATCAACGCAGCTGCTTTGGTGGCTTCTTGTCCCCTTCGACCTCAGAACGTTCTGCCGTTCAGTTTCCAGGAGACTGGCCTGCTTCAAGTTTTCTCAGGTCCCGGGAGGGTTGAGTGGGCTGGAGAACCCTTTTTGCCTGAGGTTTCCTCAGCTTGGGTCTTGACACATCTGTGTAATCATGGGGAATGGGAAATATGCATTTCTACAGAGTCTCACCCTAAAGGACTGAGGATCTGTCAGCAGCCTCCATTTGTCGTCTCTTTGTGATTGCTTTTTCAGTTATCTGACTCATTTTCTCCTCACTACACTAGGATATTTTAAAGAAAACCCAATTTATTCTTTTATTCCAGTGCTAAAAACTTGAATAAATAACTTAATAAAGGATGATAAATAATGACAAGTACAGAAATACCACACACTGTAATAATACTAATTCTTTATTAAAATATGACATCTAGCAGTTTTCACACAGTAGTTGTTCAGTTATCAATTATTCAATTATCTATTTTCATTAATTTCCCTTAATTTATTTGAAGTAAGACTCCAATGAAATCCAAACTGTGCTTTCTTCAAAAGTTCTTTAAGACTTTTTTTTTTTTGGTCTTTTGAGACAGGGTTTCATCTGTGTAGCTTTGCGCCTTTCCTGGGACTCACTTGGTAGCCCAGGCTGGCCTCGAACTCACAGAGATCCTCCTGGCTCTGCCTCCCGAGTGCTGGGATTAAAGGCGTGCGCCACCACTGCCCGGCTCTTCAAAAGTTCTTTAGCTCTCTATCTGTTAGCTTCTTGGCAGAGCGTGGTGGTAATCCCGGCACTTGGAAGGCAGATCTCTGTGACTTCCTGGTCAGCCAGGCTACATAGTGAGACCCTGTCCAGGTTATTCCTGTGAGCGAGAACTTCACCAGGATGGACAGCTTCAGCACCAAAGCTCAGGGGTGGGTCTTCCCTATTGACATAGACTCCCTGGTCACATTGGGATAATCTGAATCCGAGCGGACAGGTTGGCATGGTTACAGTAACCGACAGAGATCACACAGTAGCCCTACTCACAGCAATCTTTGGTATTGACTGGTTGATCACAGAGTTGGGTGTCTGTGGAACTGAAGTGAGGGAGAGCCTCTGTTGGTTGGTTTTTGTCAACTTGACATAAACCAGACATATATAGGAAGGGGGACTCGTAACTGAGAACATACTTCTATGAGATAGGCATGTAGGCAAATCTGTGGAATGTTGTCTTGATTAATGATTGACCCAGCTCATTGTGGACAGTGCCGACCCTTGGCTGGTAGTCTTGAATTCTATAAGAAAGTAGGCTTAGCAAGCCATAGGTCACAAGCTAATAAGCAGTATTCCTCTGTGGCCTCTGTTTCAGTTCCTGCTTGCAGGTTCCTGCTTTGAGTCTCATGTGACTTGAGAGTGAGTGTAAGCTGAAATAAATCATTCCCTCCACAAACTGCTTTTGGTCATGGTATTTTATCACAGCAATAAAAACCCTAAGAGAGAGCTCTGCCTTAGCCTTACTTGATCAGCTCAAAGAGGCAAACCCAGGATTCAGTTAAACAGATCTTACTTGAGTCTCTAGAACAGATAATCAGTAAGGTCCCAGGTTTGAGTTAGTGCTCAGTCTCTTTATGCTCTACCCCCATGGAAACGTGAAACCCCATGTCAGCTATGCTATCCTATACACACACCGATTATCTGTCACAAACATTCCCTTGCTTATTTTGTTAGGTATCATGTAGGTGTAGTTGGGGCTGAAACTTAGTGGGGACTTTCAGAGGTGAATGAGTATTTGGTACAAATGACACTAGTTTCTGGAGACCCAGTTTGCCATTCTGCGCCATTGGTCGGAGAAGGCATTTCCTACGGGAGGTGATCAACTGAGTTCTGTCTCGCTTTCATGGTGTCTTATGAGAAAACAGTGCTACTTGGAAGCCTTTGCTTCCTTACAGATAATCTCTTGTTTCTCTCAGAACACTTTGAAGATTATGTTTACTTTTGAATTTTAGAAATTTCTTTATATATGTTTGGATGCAGACATACTGAGATATATCCTGCATGAGGTTTCCTGGATTTCTTGATTTAAAGGTTTAGTACATCAAACTTCAATCTCTTTTTAATTATTATCCATATATATTTTACTGGTAAAATATGGATTTCATGTTTCTACATCTATCTTACTATAAAAAAAGGAACCTGTAATCATCTAAGAGATGAAAGACAGTCAGTGTGATGTCTAGTTAGACATTTGTGTTCCTGCTGTGAGAACAGAGTGGATTTGAAAGTATAGTGATGGGAGGGACATGAGCCCAGCACCTGAACTGTGCACGTGAGACTCTCATGGGGAAACCTACTAGTTTGTCCCCTGAATACTTGCCAGTACAAATTATTTCCAAATTCAATTCTCAATCTCCTAAACATTCATATTTGTAATTGTGTTAATTTTGCATTTCTTTAGGCAAAGTTTCCATTGCTGTGATAAACAGCATAACCAAAAGGAACTTCTGAACTTTGGTATGAAATAGACATCATCCATAGCTATTCGTCCTTTTTACCAGAGAGAAGGGAAGTGACTCCTTTTGGTAGGGGGAGAGAAACTAATTTCCTTTGGATCTAATATTCCAGCATTTTGTTAATGATAAGGGGCAGGGTACTTTCTTCTGTAACTTTCTTATCTGAAATTAGGATGCCATGTTCAGGGCTCAGGAAGGCTGGAATGCCCACCAAAGGCTGGTGGGGGCAGGATACATCGGTTTTGCTGTCCTGGTTATGTTGGACCACTGGGGTTATCGAAGTGCAGGTACCTTTGGAGCAGTCTGAAATGCTGGTCTGAAACTGGGGCTCAAGCTGGTAGGAAATTTTCTCAGAAGCATCTGGCTTAAAATGGCTTTTAGTAAGTCCAGGGCTTGCTAGTTTTGAAGGACCACCTGAGGCTGATGGGTTTGGAGCAGTTTACAGTCTCTAGTTGCTTGGAAATCTGCTGGAGCAAATACAGACTAGGAACAGAAGGTAAAGTCAAAGATATCAGGGGAAATTTTAACTTCATTTATTAATGTTAAAACTCTGAACTTTTGAAGTCAATATAATAATAGCACAGTGAGAGGGAAAGAACTCTGAAACGTTTTTTAATTTTTTTTACATAAACCTTAAATCATTTTTAGACCTTTACAACTTGCCTTTACATACCTTAAATTACCTTTTCAGACCCTCACAATTTACTTAAGGTTTTATATCCCCAGACCTCTATAATTTGCATTTATATACCTTAAATTGCTTTCTTAGACTCTCATAATTTATTTAAGCTTTTATATCCTTAGATCTTTAGAGCCTGCATTTTAAATCATTTTCCTAGACACAACCTTTAGAAACTCCAAATTTCTTATAATGTGAAGCCTGTTTGCAAGGTAAACTGTATGAATCTGCCTTTTTTAGCTGGAGACCTAGTATCTCTAGAAAAATCAAAGCCTGATTTCGTTTTTTTTTTTTTTTTTTTTTTTTTAACATATGCAATGGACTGACCAGCCAGCCTCAGCCTTGGGGAGGAACTGTGCTGTGGATATCGCTCTGTATAAATAAAACACTGATTGGCCAGTAGCCAGATAGGAAGTATAGGCGGGACTAACAGAGAGGAGAATTGAGGGAACAGGAAGGCAGAGAGAGAGAGACCTGCCAGCCACTGCCATGACAAGGGAGATGTAAGGTACTGGTAAGCCACGAGCCACGTGGCAACTTATAGGTTAATAGAAATGGGTTAATTTAAGATAGAAGAAGTAGATAACAAGAAGCCTGCCGTGGTCATACAGTTTTTAAATAATATAAGCGTCTGAGTGATTATTTTATACGTGGGTTGTGGGACTGCAGGGGTTTGGTGGGACCTGGAGAGAAGCTCTCCAGCAACAGAACTGGGTGCTTGCTGATGTCAACCTAATAAAGCTACAGTTAGTTGTCAATATCATCTGAGATCTGAGGATAAATCTGAGCAGGAATTATAATCCAAATGGCCTCTGTATCAATTAAAATGGCAGAGATGTACCTAGATGGTTACCCTAGGCTCCTCCATAGTGGTCTTTAGGGCAGAGGTTGATGGTCTTTGGCAGTTATACAGGACAGAATTAATTCTTCCATTGCCACATAGGGCTTTATTAACTTTAGACCCAGAAGATAAGACAGAATTCCTGTGGATGAGGAACTTGAAAGACTGGCCTACCTTGGTAAGGCAAAGAGGGACAGTCAATTCTCCAGTGTCCTGCTTGTCCAGAGTTTGGGCAGGGTCCTGATGGCAGGCACAGCGTGGAGCAGCTCTTGGCCTGGTGGTTAGTGTTATGACAATCCAGGTGGAGCTGTTTGAGCCCTGTCATCTACTCTGGAGGAAACCTTGAGGCTGCCTCTAGGAGCTGACAGTTTTGTCTATCATGGAAGCTTTTTTGTTAAACATTTTAAATACCACATTCAGTAGAACTCTGAGGCATTTGAGGGCTAACATTTAATTTATTTAGTATACCTTATTTTAAATAAACTTTGTTTTTAGTTATTTGCTTCAGTCTTAACCTTGAAAATATACAGAGAAGGCTATAAAGCTTGTTGATGAAATTGAATTACATTTGTTCTTAGCATGACTACAAGCATTGTCCTGAGCACATTAAAGAATTTGATCATTTATAAGGTGAATGACTATTAACTTGTATGTACTAATTATATTTAATAATTTATAGCAAATTAGCAGCTTTTATAAGGTTAGGATTTTACAGTTTTATCCCTGTTAAATCTTAGCCTTAGAAATCACATTTTTTTAAAATTGAAGCTCTTTTAGTATCAAAATAAAACTTTAAATCATAAATGCAGCCCATCAAGAGATTGGAAATTTTATAAAGCCATAAATATAGTCCACAGAGAGACTGGGAATCTTATTTTCTTGATCTTTTCATAGTGTACCATTATAGAATATCACAGTTTCTGGTAAGTCTCATTTATGCAAATAGCTAAAGCTTAATGAGGTTAGCAAAGACAAAGGGACTATACATATACCTTTAAGTCATTTATTGTTAACCTGAGTAGAGCATAGGAATTTATAAACTTTTTTAAATTAAATGTATTTTATTTAATAAGCATAGTTGTTTTTATTTACCTTTTTATTTTAGGACAAAAATAATCATATAAAAATCTATCCTAATCCAAAATATCTTGCAGTCCTCTTGTAGTCATTTAGTCTCAGAAAGAGACATAAGATTTGATTTTAAGTTACGTATAAGTGTGTCCCAGAGATTGAGTCTACATTTGTGTTCAATCTTGCCTTTGTCTCTCTAAATGCTGGAACTTCAAAACAGAAGACGGCTCATAATCGGTGCAAACTTGAGAAGCACATTGGTCAGCAATTCTTTTGTTTTGCTTGCAATTTGCAAGTCTGGGGCATTTGTGGTCTGGGCTCCCCATGGCCTATCAAGTCCATTTGGGCTTGCTCCCTCTGGGGCCTATCCTGGACCCCCTGGCCTGAGTCTGGGGTCGCAACTGTAATTAGAAGATCCATTGATTACCTGCTGACAGGGTAACAGCCTTAAAGCTGAATCTCAGGCATGTTGTGAAACAGGGGAATGGGGAAGGCCTTTATTTTTTAAGGTGAAAAACACAGGGAGACCTTCAATCTCTACCAAGTCAAGCAAGAACTGCCAAGTTTAAATGATTAAGGCACCCCAAAGCAGTATTTCAGTGTCTGCATAAGCAGATTACAGACGCCGAAATAGCAGTTAGTCATATCATAACAGGTTGATGGTCATGCTGTAAATTTCTGGCTTGGAGTCACTGAGTTAAGGTAGCTGAGAATTTATCATCCAGGGACTGAAGTAAGAGATAAATGACTAGTGTAGATGTTTACCATAAAATGGAGTTTCTTTAGCAATCATAATTACATGTCAGTGTCTTGGGAATTACTTTTCAGTGTTTATTCTTACCAGTTCTTTAGTGCTTGGTACCCTGCAATGCCAAGCATTCACCTGCTGCTGTGAATTAGCTTCTCTCCTTGGTCATCCCACTTTACAAGTGACCTTCAGATAAAGGATGCTCCCTGACATCCTTTTCCTTCACTTGCTCTCCTGCTCATTGGATTTAGAATAGCCTCTGGCACATAGGAAGTGCTTTGTATATAAGTAGAGAAGTCGATGATCACAGAAGTACATTAGAAGGAACAAGAAGACAGGAAATGTTTGTTAGCCCTTGTCAGAGTAAAACTCTAGCATACAGAAAAATAAAATTCTACCTTCAGGTGATTGCATGTCCTCCTGCATTTCCTGATGAAGGATGCAGCAAGCTAAATAAACTGCATGATAGACGTGGTGGGATGGTGGGATAGTGAGAATCCCTGCCAAGTCCATGGAAACTGAACCGGTCTTCAATTATCTAGCAGCAGCTGTCTGAAAAAAATCCTATTATCTCAATTAATTTATTGCTGTGATACATTAGAATCGCAAGGCAAAGCCATTCCAGTGTATAGCTTTAGTTAATAAAGAACTGAGTGTAGAAAGGAATTTCTTATTTCTCAGGGGACACAGCAGTGCTTAGCAACACGGACATCCCTGATGATCAGGACAAAAGGGCTGAGAACAGCATAACTAAGTACTAAAAATGCTTTCATATTTGGTATTGTGGGTTCATGTGTCACTGTGGAGCCTATGAAGAAGGAGAAAATGAAATCTGCCCAATAAAAGAAAAGGAAGCAGGCCATGAGAGTGAGAACACTATGGGTAGCTCTGATTTCTGGCCTGGAATCATTTGCAAACCTGCAACTGTGAAGGTACAGGACACGTGTGTGATGTTTGTACAGATGGAGAGCCACAGACCCACTGCTCCAGCCCATGAGACTCTGGAAAACGACATCACGAAGAGCCATGAGGGAGAGGAAAAGCCACTTAACTGTGTGTGTGGATGGCAGCATGCAGCAATACCCAGTGTACATCCCGACTTCAGACCTGTTTGTGCTCCTGGCTGCTGTGATATAGTGAAGCAAGTTGGAGCTTATCAGGGAGTTAAAGATCCAAAAGAGGAGGAGAAAGGGAAGAACTTGCCATGCAGTCTGTGGTTTGAGCTTTTTGCAAAGGATTGTCCTGGGACTGATGGTGACAGCCTGGACCACACTGAGGAGACAGGTGGTGCAGATGGAGAGGCCCCGGGCCACCCTTTCTAGGTAAATTATAGTTTTACAACCAATGTCACCTAGGAAGTTTCTGAAATAAAAAATTGCAGTTATGTTTCTGACCCCTATGCAATGAATAATGATTGTGTTTACAAAAGCCAAGTGGATGAGCATAACATCTACATTTTTTCTCTCAGGACCCATGAAAGTATACACATGTCTCACAAATAAGGTGATGTTCCCTAAAACTCCAAGTCCAGTAAGTGAAGTGAAAATTAATCTCTGGACGAGGTCTCTCCAGATCATCTTCACGATATTTCCAGCACTAGGAAAACCCTTTTGAGAAACACAAGGAAGTAAACATGAAATGGTTCAGACCTGTGGGTGTTCTGTTTTCTTTGGTGAAGAGAACAGTGTGTTATGTAAATACAGAGTCCTTTGTTACAGATGCCTGAGTTCATTCTTGTCCCTCCTGTTCTTGTTTCCACGGATACAGCAATGATGCTGATGGTGATTGGACATAAACAGCATGCTGATGCACTCACTGCTTTACACAAGACAGTTCTTTATACCCTCCATCTCTAAACTTTTTTCCATGAGGACACCCAAACAAAGGGCAGCATCACTCAATTTCTGAGACATAATATTGAGTATCAACTTAGATGCCTCTCTTTTCAGATTCTCTTTGCCATCCTGTACCCACTCATCCCTCAACTATTGAACTAATAGAAAAGTGGAGATACTCCAAATAACTGTAATACTTGCCCAAATGGGGATGATTTCCAGGGAAAGTCAGGTGGCTTTTCTCTGTCTCCAACTCTGAACTGACCTTGGAATAAAGGACACATAGATTAATTGGGCAGGGCGGCAGCAGCCCATTCCCTCACCTTGACGGTGTGATTAATTTTGGTTCCCCATCGTCTCTTGGGTGGGATCATATTAAAAATAACATATCCTCCTATTTATGTGTGTTTACTGACCATTCCCTAAGAACATTCTCCCAAATCTTAGCTCTCAGCATAGTCCTGGTTCTTTTGGATTCTAAACAAAGGCACATCCTCCTGTTTTGATTTTCAAGGTTCAGCAAATCTAGTGATTTTATCAATCAGTATTGCCCCATTCTATAAAGGACAAGCAACCTAATACCTAGTACTGATTTGTATTTTTTACACATGATATCAATTTTCTTTCTTCTCATTCTGTTTAAAGTTCAAATCAGGATTAAAACATAAATGCATTACTTTTATTTACATTTTTACAAATCTTAAATAGTTTTATGTAGGATCCTTAAGTATATTTGACTTCTACACTTTAATATTCTGTGCTGTTCACCAAATTTGTCTCTGAATTATTTTGGCTCCTCCCAAACATATATGATACTGGCACTTACCTTGCCACAACAGTACATGTAATATTCTCTATGTGATCCAATTCTAGCCTCCATACTACACAGCTCTGTGCTGCCCACATATCACAAATGTGTCTCCTACAATTTCCCTGAATCCTCTGGACTGTGCTGTCTGTTAGTCTGTTTTTATCAACCCCTCTGCTGGGAAACCCCAAGAGATGCTTTAGTACATCAGTTACCTTGTATTTTTACAGATGTATCTCTTGGTTTTTGGAGATATCAATAATACATATTGAATGAGGAATCTGTCTTTGTTTACTGAATTTTTTTTCTGAATTTTTGTCACTCCTGGACTGCAAAAACATCTACTCAAGGACCTATCAGAGAGAAATTTATATTTTACGTTATATCTTTTTAATTTTAGTCATTTTTGTGTATTGGGTGTTTTTCCTGCATGTATGTCTGGATACCACACACGTGCCTGGTGCTTGCAGAGGCCAGAATAAGGCATTGGATACCCTGAAACTGGAGTGGCACATGGTTGTTAACTGCCATGTGGGTGCTGAGAATTGAAACAGGGAACTCTGCAAGAGAAGCCAATGCTCTTAACCAGGGAGCCAGCTCTTCAGCCCACATATGCACAATTTAATAAGCTTTCACAGGCTCCTTCCTTACCTTCACCATTCTGGAATCAATCAATGCAGTCTGTGTGCATCCAGTTAAATGAGGGATTTTGCTGCAATGATGTGGTGGAGGCTTACACATATTCTAGAAACTGGAGGAGTTTCAAAACTTTAGAAATAGAAAGCTCAGGATTCACAAGAACCTGTTTTGTGACCACCCATTGTGGATTTAATTGTGACTTTCCCAATTCATATATTCATCATATTGAGAATATTATTTGGCTTCCTTAAAAATATTTTTATATGTAAATTGTATTTTGTGCAATATAGGTGTATTTTAAGGAGTCAATGAACTAATATGTGTAGTGCCTAGGGAAGTGCCCAGCATGCTTTAAAGACCCATTTTCTAAAATCAGTTATTAGTGTTAGTGTTTAGCCTCGTGTCTGCTTTATCCACAATTCTCATATTCCATGGTTTACACTGGATCTAGGAAGGGGAAATTCACAAGAAATGAGATCATGGTAAAGAAGGAAAGAGAGCTCCATCCACAAGCACTGTAGTCACTAGAGGTCACACAGCTCAGATTGAAGTTCCCAGTGCTTGGAGGAAAAGCACACAAAGATTGTGCAGAAGCTGTGGGAACCAGAGCTTCCTCCTCCAGGCTGCAGTGCAGGTGCCCCCTTCTCCTGCTCTGCCTGTCCTGTGTAATGAGCAGCTCTGGCCCAGGGGCAGCACACACTGTCCACATGGCTGATGAAGCCATCCTGGATTGCAGGTAGGAAATGATAGACCATCTTCTCCATGAATCCTGCCGCTTCCCTCTCTCAGAGTGACAGGGAGCCCACATCCCTGTCTCCTGCATCTCTGCCCTCCACAGATTTCTTTCCACACCAAAGGCAGCTCCACCCCACCATGACGTGGCGGCACTCACCATGCAGTCTGTGCAGCAGCTCGGGGTGGGTGTCCTCATGGCACCAGCCAGGCCCTGTTTATCAACCTGAGACCTGAACTCAAGAGAGGTGTCAAGATGTCACCATCAGGAGTTTGGCTTCGTTGGGGGAAAAGGCTCCTCCTGCACATCTCCATCCCTGAGGCCGCTCTGCCTTCTCCCTGGTGCCCTGTCATTTCCTGAACCCAGAAACTTTCTGATCCTAATTACAGTGCCTGTGAGTGGGTGATGAACAGTGCATGAGGGGTCTGGGCTCTTTGAACTTAAATCCATTCTTTCCTCTTTCCATTCATTTACCCCCTACACCAAGAGCTGCTTCAGAAGAAATATCTGATACTCGAAAGTGATCACTTTCTGAATAATTTTCAAGCATATTCTTTATTAATAACAAAGGATCATTTAGTGCTACAGGCAGGGGCCTCGGTCAAGGTCATGTTTACGACAATCACCAGGAGACTGTGGGAGCCTCTGGGCTCTTGGTACTGTTTTGAATGCCTCCTCCTCCTTCCTTTTAGGCTATTAAGGTCTGTTTTTATTTCTCTCCACCATCACCACCTTTATTGTGGGCTGGATGTTTTGCCCTTTATTCATGTTATAATTTCTTCCCTTTTGGGTGATGATGTTTATTTTTTATCCATTTGTTTATCTATTTCAACGTTTTTATTTCTGCATGTAGAATAGTTGGCTCCATTATGGCATTTTAATACTTGCTAGGTGTTGGTTGATCCTCTCCCAATTTCCTCCTCTTCTATTACTCCTCACTTCCTATTCCCATCTAGACCCTTAGGATTACTTTCTTTTTGTGATGATGAATAATATTTCATTCAGTTTATATATGACAGTTTTATGTATTGATCTATTGACAGACACTTAGGTTGAATCCATGTACATAGTGAATGCTCTTGTGCCTAAACATAGAGTGCAAGTGTCTCTAACATTCTGATTTTATTTCCTTTGGCTGTATATCCAGTAGTTGGGAGTGTTGGATCATAAGGAAGAAAACTACACTTACCTTAAATGCAGTCAGTGACTCTTAGAAACAGTACATATCTATAAAACTGCACCTAAATCTTCACAGTAAGCCAAAAGCTCTTCCATGCTCCTTTTCTGTCATGTCCTCAACAGAGCAGGGACATTCCTGTAGCTAGAGTTTTCCTGCCTGGCCCACAGTCAGGACAAATCTCTCTCACCTGCCAGTCCCACAGCCTCAGACCCAACCAAGTAAACACAGAGACTTATATTGGTTACAAACTGTATGGCCGTGGCAGGCTTCTTGCTAACTGTTCTTACAGCTTAAATTAATCCATTTCCATAAATCTATACCTTGCCACATGGCTTGCGGCTTACTGGAATCTTCACATGTGGCTTGTCATGGTGGCGGCTGGCAGTGTCTCTCTCGCCTTCCTGTTCTCTCAGTTCTCCTCTGTTAGTCCCGCCTATACTTCCTGCCTGGCCACTGGCCAATCAGTGATTTATTTATTGACCAATCAGCAACACATTTGACATACAGACCATCCCACAGCACATTCCCATCATGAAAGACCCTACCGAGGCTCTTCCCACCTTCTACCAGTTTGACTTGCTATTTCTGTCAACAGGAGCACTGACCAGCACCATTCCTACATCTCTCCGATCGTCACCACAGCCACCAACATAAATTTGAGCTAGGCACAGTGGCATATACCTCTAATGGTATATGCATATTCCCAGCAGTTGGGAAGCTTGAGGCTGAAAGATCAGGAGTTCAAGGCCAGTGTGGTGGTTTGAATAAACATGTCCCCCATTAGCTCATAAGGAGTGGCACTACTAGAAGGTGTGGCCTTGTTGGAGGAAGTGCATTACGTGGGGGCGGGTTTTGAGATCCCAAATGCTCAAGCAGGTCTAGTGTGACATTCACTTACTGCTGCCTACAGATCCAGATGTTGAACTCTCAGTTCCCTCTCTAGTGCTGTGTTTCCCTGCATGCCCCCATGCTTCCCACCATGATGGGAAGCCACCGTAAGCCAGCCCCAGTGAAATGTTTTCCTTTATGAGAGTTGCTGTGGTCATGAAATCTCTTCACAACAATAAAACCCTAATTAAGACAGCCAGTCTCTGCCTTAAAGCAAGAGGCCAATTTGGTTTATTACATGAGACTGTGTCTCTAAAACAAAAACTTCAATAGCCAAAATGTTTACTTTTATTTGTAGTTATGTGTATGTGTCTGTGCACATGAGTACAGGTGCCAGAGAAGTGCAGAGATGCCAGATCCCCCCGGACCTGGAGTTATATGCAGTTGTGAACCACTTGATGTACTGGGAATCAAATATGGGTCCTTTGCAAGAGCAGCATGTGATCTTTACTACTGACCTATCTCTTCAGTTTCCTCATAATTTTAAAAACAAAATAACTCAGAAAGGTAAAAGGAAATACTTATTAAACTTCTGTTATTCTAGTTTTTCTCAAATGTAATAATTCTTATAGTTTTTTTTACTCTTGCAAATGATGGAGCAAATCTAATTAAATATATGACTATATTCCATTATTTTCATGCTTTTATTTTATTATATTGAAATGCACTTGAATATTTCATTCTATATCAATATATTTTGAGCTTATTTACCATCTTTTTTTTTTTTTTTTTTTTTTTTGGTTTTTCGAGACAGGGTTTCTCTATGTAGCTTTGCGCATTTCCTGGAACTCACTCTGTAGCCCAGGCTGGCCTTGAACTCACAGAGATCCGCCTGGCTCTGCCTCCCGAGTGCTGGGATTAAAGGCGTGCGCAACCACCACCTGGCTTATTTACCATCTTATAAATATCACACCAAAAAATCCTATAAAATTTTAAAATACATTTATTGTGGGAGGGGAGCATGCATGTGCCATGGCACATGTAGAGGTCAGAGGGCAGCTTAAGAGAGTCAGTTTACTTCTTTAACCATGTGGTTCCTGGGGTCAAGCTCAGGTGTCAGTCTTGGTGATAAGTGCCTTTCCCTGCTGAGCCATCTCCACCAGTCCTCAATGCCGTAATTCTCTTGTCAGTGTGGAACTTGGGGATATGTTTCCTGATGTGTTGTTCTCTTTGCTTTGCTTCTGGAGGTTGAGCCTGGGCCTTGTCCATAGAGGAAGTCACCCTGACACCAAGTTACTCCTCAGCCCCTGAATATTATCAAGTAGCTAACAAATACACATCTTGTTTGATATTTAGGTAATGTGTTTGGAATGATGTAGATAATTTGTAAATTGTATTTCTTCAGTGAACATCTGTATCTGAAGGATTAGTTCCTAGAAATGGGGTTCCTGAATCAAAGGGATTCACTTCAGTAATTTGTGCAGATGCTGGCACATCACTCTGCTGATCTTCACTACCTAAAGCTCAGTGGAGTAAGACTTCCATCTATCTATGCAGAATTCACACCAAATGACCTCCATCTATCTATGCAGAGTTCACACCAAATGACCTCCATCTATCTATGCAGAATTCACATCAAATGACCTCCATCTATCTACACATAGTTCACACTGAATGACCCCCATCTGTCTATACATAGTTCACACCAAATTACCTTCATCTATCTATGCAAAGTTCACACTGAATGTTGAAGGATGATGTGAGACAAAATGAGAAGATACCTGGGTCCCTCTCTCTTTGATCTGATCCTCATATCAGACATAGGTTGCTCACCACCAGCTGTACTGTGTGAGACTATCTTTACCTGCTTAAGCTTTTCTTACTTGATTAAAAAACATATACAAGGCATAGAAAATCCTAACAGCCATTTCAAACCTCCTATTCTGAAGCAACATGGCTTCTCCAATCTTACTGAGCATGCCAACATTCAGCCAGGTGTCCATCCCTGTGAATCAGGATAAACGGGCTGAGAACTGCATAACCAAGGGTTAGAAATTCTTGAAAATGCGTTGTGAAGGAGTCATTCTTCAAAGAGAAAGATAAATATAAAGAGACAACACAATCTGCCCAATAGAAGGAAAGAAAACAGAGCATCAGAAGGAGGACACTCTGGGCAGCTCTCAGCTCAGGGGGAGTTCTGCAGAGAAGCTTGGCCTTCTGAAGGTAGAGGACATGCTGGTGGTGCTTGTGGAGAAGAGATACTATGTAGCCACTGGCCCCTCCCATGGCACCCTGAAACACAGCATCTCTCAGGACCATAAGAAGGAGAAACATGCTGTTTATTTTCTGACTTTCTTTTTTGAAATAACAGTATAGACTATTGTTACTCAGTTGTAATGTATTTGTGACTCTGTTTCTGATAGAGTGAAGGAGGTTTACGCTGATCAAGGAATTGAGAATCCAAAAGAAGAGCAGGAAGAGAAGCACATGCCATGTGGACCTCAGTCTCAGCCTCCCCCACCAGGAGTCTCTGGGGCTCATGATGATGGCCTGGACCACAGTGAGGAGACTGCTGGTGCAGATGGAGAGGCCCCGGGCCATCCTTTCCAGATAAACAATAATGTGACAGCCCACATCACCTAGGAAGTGTCTCAGACCTAAAGCTGCAATTGTCGTTGGCATGCTCTTGGAGAAAAGTGTTATAATATTTGTAAAAGCCAAGTGCATGAGAATAAGGTGTATAGATTTCTTTCCAGAACCCACAAAAGTGCATATGTGATTCACCAAAACAGAAATATTCACCACGGTGCCAAGTCCAGTTATAAGAAGGAATATTGTTATTTCACTAATATTCAAAACCATTTCTAACTTCGTAGGGAGAAAATTTTGCATCTTCCAAGTAGAGTTTGAGGAAATGATATATATCTATAAAATATATTTAATGTCATAATATCTTTCTGGTCTATAAATGACAGCCCTGATGTGTACTGGAACATATTTTCTATCTAAAATATTCTACTTTTTTTTCTTGTTAGTCTTTATGGGACATCTTATACCTTAAGTGGAATCTGTGGGAGAAGATAAAAATATTTGAAATTACAAAACAGATTTATATTAGCAAATAGAATTCCATATTAGCAAAATTAAATTACATGTTCAGATGTTTACATATTCCATGTGTTTTGAACCCCAGCATGTGTTGAAATAAACTCAAATGTTCACCAACCTGAATGTCTCCTTGTGTTTTCTATTTCATTTTGTTACCTCTGCTGTGAGTCAAATTCCAACCTGTACACTCCCTTAAACTCCCCTCCTGCACAGTTAGTTAACAGACATTTCTTAAAAAAATCGTGTCAACCCTGGTCATTCACTTCTTTAATCCCAGCTCTTGAAGAAAAATGAGGCAGGATTACTGTGGATTCCCTGTAAACACATAGAGCATAGAGAGTTTCAGGTCAGCCACAGTCACATAACAAGACCTTGTCTGAACCCCCACCCCAAGAAAACCCTAGAGCAGCCCCAAAAGCAAAACAAAAATCAATATGAAGCAAAACAACCCTATCTTACTGCATCAATAGTAGCATCTTTCAGAATGGGAGACCTTTCTTCTTCTGTAATTCCTTTTGTTTTATTACTATGTGGTTTTTCTTTTAAAATGAATATAGAAAAGATCTGTGCTGTGAGATGGTCTTTCTTTATGCTGTGAATATGTGTTGTTATCATTGCTTAACAGTAAGCTGCTCTATGGCAAAGCAGCTTAGAGGCAGGTGGGAAACCCACACAGGGATACATGGAGAAGAAAGGCGGGGCCAGAGGAGATGCTGAAAGTTGCCCGGAGAAGCCAGATGTAATGTAACAAAGGTAAAGTCATGAGACACGTGGAGACACAGAGATTAACAGAAATGGGTTAATTTCAGATATAAGAGCTAGCTAGTAAGAAGCTGAGCCAAAGACCAAACAGTTTGTAATTAATATATGAGCTTCTGAGTAATTATTTTATAAGTGGCTGCGGGACTGGGGGTGGGAGAGATTTGTCCAGACCATGGGCCTGGATGGTACAAACTTCCCCCTACAGACCTGTTTTATGTCCTGTCTCTAGTGACTGCATCTTTGATTCATTTATCTTTATACTCCGTAGGTGTGTGCCTCTATGCCTGCCTTTTATCTTTTATCTCCAAGATCACTGGCAGCAAGAACTGTGTGAATATTGGCTTGTTCCCAGGTCTGGGATGATGCAGCCTCATGAGTAGAAACACTCACGAGGTACTGTCTTTCAGCCTCAGTTTCCTTGACTGCAAGATGAACGATTACAATCTGTAGCCATGCATTAAATAAAGCATGCTGGGGTTTGAAATTCTCAGCCCATAGTGCAATAAAGCACCAGGCATATCAGTAAGAACAGCTGTAACTGGTGTATTTAAATAAGAGTTGATTAAAAATTTAGTCAGACATCTAGAATCTTAAAAAAAAACAAAATTCAAACTATTCCCTAATACCCTCATATCATTAACAAATATATTTATGATTTTATGATTTTGGTCTAGTGTTTTCCATCTTCCCAGAATTCCTACCTTAATGTTAGTGAAGACCCAAAGTTCCAAATCAGATTTGGGGTAAGCTTTGAAACACCTATTACAATACTTCCAGTAGTTTTTGACTAACAATTTGAACAGTAGCAGGGACAATAGGGAATTACCTTCCTAAATAGGTTTTGAATTATTGTTGGAAACTACTTAAAAGGGCATGCTGTACTTTGAGTTAGGTAACAACTCAGGCAGGCAACTCTGCCCACTTCAGATACAGTTTTCTCAACTAACAATGGCAACAGTGCTTGATGCTTCAGAAAACTACGTCTAATTTACAATGGATTAATCAACGCATAACCTGGCCAAGATAAAAAATAATTATAGTTTTCAATACTAATTGTTAATAGTTTTCTCCATCATACCGGTATATAATGATGAAGTTGACTCAGAGATACAGTATTTTATCTATGAGATTAGGAGAGACTTTGAGGATAAGTGCAGAAAACATTTAAGATAAATACACATCCACACACACACACTGACACACACATACACACATACACACACAGAGAGGGGGCAAGGGGGAAGATTTGTAGAATTAAGATCTTAACAGGTTAAGACAAAGTTTGTCCATATGTAAGACACAAATATGCCCTGAAGACATTTTGTGGAAACTGATAATGGTGTCAGTCATGGCACAGGTGAAGGCAGAGCTTACAGAAGAGAAGGGTTTCTGGTTTGTTTCCCCCTAGGAACTGGAGACGTTCTTGTATCATTCTTATTCTCCCCAAAAGGAAAGAGGCAACACACGGAAAGACCCTCCCCCAGCTCCCCAAAGGCACTGGCTCCTAAGCATGGAAGCCTGGCACTTAACCATCTTTCCAGCCTGTGGTACATACCTGTGAAGATTAGTTCGCCCAGCCCTATGACTCACAGTCAAAGAAAAAGAAGCTGACGTGCTTCAGAGGGAAATTTTGCAGCCCCAGGGAGGAACATCAAAGAGTGGTCAGGTGTGCTCACTGCAGCAGCCGAGGTGGAAGACAAGCTCTGGGTGAGTCCTCTGGCCAGGTGAGCCTTCCAGGGCTGTGTTTGAACCTTCTGGGTTCAGTCTTGTTTTCAACAACCTGTCACTGGGCTTCAGTTTTCACTCTCTTGTTCTCTGCAGAATCTCATCCCTGGGGCACATCTCTCTCTCCCTCCACAATTACTACATAGGTTTCTTCTAGAAGCTCTTTCAGACTTAATTGGAATTTAATTACTGTATGTAACAAACTATAGAAGTGATCCCTGGAAGTACAGTCTGGAGTTGAATTACTTTAACAAAAGGACACACAGTGAGGAAGTGAACAGCAGCTAGGTTCTGAGTCTCGCTGCCTATGTCTCCACTCTGTGTCTCTTCACTGTCACAAAGTTCTGAAGCTGGGAATTAGAGGAGTATTTGCTTTACAGGCACAGAAAAGGCAACGTCCTGCTTTTTCCTTTGACCTGTTCCACACCTGAGAGAATGACAAATGTCATCCATCTCTGGAGATTCGACTTTCTGAGAAAGTCTCAGATACACAGTTGGGAGCAAGAGGCTCTCCTTGCTGTAGGCACCTTGATGGTTCAAGTTCTTCCATGAGTGACTGTTTCCTTCTTTGTCCATTAAACAGCAACTGGGACCCTGAAAACCAATGAAACGTCACGTGAAAGACTCATCCTGTCCTATAATGACTGTCAGTACATATGGGAAGGTTATTGACTGATTTATTGGTGGAGGCAGTAAATTTACAGGAGCCAAAATTTTAAGGAGCCAAATTACCAGGTGAATTTAGGATAAACTGTGTTTTACAAAATGATATGCCCCTTATTTGACATTGAGTTATAATTTATCTTGGAAAGGTTTCTCTGTTGGCTTAGTACATTCTCACTAATGGCTGCCTGTCTTTCAAGCAGAGGTCAATACTGTCACTACTTGGTGGAGAACAGGTGGGTCTAGTTGGTAATGACAGGCTCCATCAAGATGGTGGTCTCCCTGCCTTCCATGTTTCAAGATGGAAGTCCAATACTACATCATCATGGGGAAGGGCAAGCTGGCCAGTCCACAGGACAAGTATATTACTGCTAATTAAAAACACAAAGGAGCTCTGGCTAAGCTGGTGGAAGCCATCAGGGCCACTGCCAGATATGAGGAGATCCATGATCATGGAATGGTGATGTCCTGGATCCAAAAGCCCATCCCTAGTGACAGAGGAGAACACACCTACTCTAACAAGGCCACATGCCCTAATTCTTTCAAATAATGCCACTCCCTATGAGTATATAGTGCCCATTTTCATTCAAACTACCACAATGATTGAGAGGTATACTTATCTGTGGGCATAAGCATAAGTATTTGGAACACAGTTTAAAGCTTTATTGGTTTAGGAAAATGGCTGTAGTAGGTTTCTCCTCTACAGTCCGTGACCTTTCCACCCATGGGATCTTAGCTAGCTTTATAGATAGGGCCAAGCATGAGTTTTCTCCTATTGAGCATCTATTAAATCCATTTAGACAGCTGTTGGTTATCCCCAAGATGCTGTTGGTTATCCCCAATATGCTGCTGGTGATCCCCAAGATGCTGTTGGTTACCCAATATATATGTGCCACTGTTGAGCCATTAGACATACCTTGCCAGGTCACCCATTATGGTTTGTAGGCTTTACAGCTGAATATTAATTACTACTGTTCACTTTTCTCCCTTAGCAGTGTGTACATCATCTTATAATACTATTAAGAGGTAGCTCTCAGGAAGGAGGTATAGATGTAACCGTCTTATTAAAATAGAAACACAGCGTCAAATGCAGAGTTGAAAGCCCAAGAGGTCAGAGCAATAGCTAAGGGCTAAAAGCCCTTTCTTTCCTTTCACTGCTGCTGCTGTCCTTCCCTTCAGAGAGAGACCTACTTCCTGTGTATCTGTCCTTTTATTGACTTTCTGTTCTGCCTTGTCATTGGTTGTAAACCCAACCACATGACCCCCTCGTCACTGCCTGCCTATACAGACCTCCAGGTCTTCTATGGTT
Source organism: Peromyscus eremicus (assembly GCF_949786415.1). Lineage (NCBI taxonomy): Eukaryota > Metazoa > Chordata > Mammalia > Rodentia > Cricetidae > Peromyscus > Peromyscus eremicus. Next base: position 39,628,884 of record NC_081420.1, read on the forward strand.
GGTATTGAGATTAAAGGCGTTTGTCTCCATGCTGCCTGTATCCTTGAACACACAGAGATCTGCATATCTCTGCATCCCAAGTGCTGGGATTAAAGGCATGCACCACTACCACCTGGCTTCTGCTATGGCTTGTTATTAGCTCTGACCCCCAGGCAACTTTATTTATTAACATACAAATAAAATCACATTTTAGTACAAATAAAATATCACCATATTACCCTTTTCTATTTTAATAAAAAGAAAAAAGGAAAAAAGTTATAACTAATGTAAGAAAAACTACATACAAAAGTGCAATAACTATATACTGTATATATAAGCAATAAATACCTAAACAATGTCTAGTCCATTTGTATTTGGCAAAATTAAAGAAGATATCCTGTCTATCCTATATTTGTGAGTCTAAGGTTTCATATCTAACTTATCTTTTATCATAACCGAGGAAATTATAATTCTAGTCTTCAACTACATCAAAGACCCCAGAAGGATATACTATTACCTGAGAAAAGGGAGAAGGATGCAAGCAACTTTTGGGAGTCTTGCAGGGTAGACAGAGACAGCTGGTAGCCTGGACTGTCACTTAATGTTCCTTTGTAAAATTGGGGCATCTGTCTTCAGCCCACAGGCCTAGAGTCTCTCAGTCACTTTTTTCAGTGTCCTGTAGAATGTCTGGCAGTTTCCTCTGCGAAGCAGGAATCTATTAGGAAGTATAGGTGGGACAAGCAGAGAAGAGAATGCTGGGAAGTGGAAGGCTGAGGCAGAGGGACGCTGACAGCCACCGCCATGAGAAGATGTTAAGATACCAGTAAGCCATGAGCCACGTGGTAACTTATAGATTAATAGAAATGGGTTGATTTAAGATATAAGAACAGTTAGCAAGAGGCCTGCCACGACCATACAGTTTATGAGAAATATAAGTCTCTGTGTGTTTACTTGGTTGGGTTTGAGCAGCTGCGTGCCTGGCAGGTGAGAGAGATTTTTCCTGACTGTGGGCCAGGCAGGACTGGGGAAAAGTCTAGCTACAAGGAGGCTTTGCAGGTCAATTACCAGGTTGATTCCCCCAAGTCTTTTATGTGAAGTTTGTGATATCTTCAGCAATAGGGTCTTGCCTTCAACTTCTGGGAGGTAACCAAGTACCTGGAAATTTCTCCAGTCCTGCCTTGCCCAGCAGTTCAGACAAATCTCTCCTACCTGCAGTCTCACAGCTGCTTATAAAATAAATACTCAGAGGCTTATATTTTTTTCTTTATCTTTTTTTTTTTCCGAGACAGAGTTTATCTGTGTAGCTTTGGCGCCTTTCCTGGAACTCACTCTGTAGCCCAGGATGGCCTCAAACTCACAGAGATCTGGCTACCTCTGCCTGCTGAGTGCTGGGATCAAAGGTGTGTACCATCACCACCCGGCGTCAAAGGCTTATATTAATTGCAAACTGTATGGCCTATGGCTTCGGCTTCTTGCTAGAGAGCTCTTTCATCTTAAATTAACCCATTCCTATTAATCTATGTGTTGCCATGTGGCTGTGGCGTTACTGGTCTGCTGGCATCTTGTTACTCCTTTGGAGGCAGCTGGCATCTCTCTTGACTCCACCCTTCTCTCTGTATCTCTGCTTGGATTTCCCACCTGGCTGTAAGCTTTCTTGCCATAGGCAAAAAAATTGTTCAGTGGGAGCCACACATATTCACAGCATACAGAAATGCACCCACTGCAAAACAAGGATGATGGCTAAAGTGTATATTGTTTTGGGGGTCTTTGGATACCCTTGACCAATAACTCAAGAGCAATATCCCTTACTAAGCACTAGGATTGTTAATCCATTGCTTCTGGGAGGATTATTATCCTCTGCGTGGGGTAGCTCTATTTAAACTCTCTCTCTCTCTTTCTCTTTCTCTCTCTCTCTCTCTCTCTCTCTCTCTCTCTCTCTCTCTCTCTGTGATGTATGTGTATATTTAAGTGTATATATGTATATATACACAGAGAGATAAATAATATATATTTTAATGTAAGCTTACGAAGTTTCCCTGTAGCGTTATTTATCTTACTTCCCATTTACCCCTTTGTATTACTTTCCATCATCCTCCCCTTGTGTTTCTTTTTCAGACAAAATTTATTTTTCAAATGATCATTATGAATTTATCCAGTGACAGATGAAAACTTCCTAGATATTTCTGTATTTTACCTTAACTAACCCGTTGTTCACTTGGTATTTAGCAGATTGTTTCATAAGCCTTGTGGTTCCAATGATCACCTAATCAATATGGAATCCTTTATAGATCAACATTAGAAAGTTGTAAATGTTTGAAGCCGAGGGAGAAAGATTCAGAGAGATTCGAGTCAAAAGTTCTGGACCTGATTACACACACATTAGTTAGCACTGTGAGAAGAGACAATGAACTTGTAAATATGTTGATTGTTTATTTTTCACAATTCACAATGTGCTTGTGTATGTGGGGACACGTATATATACAGGTGTCAGAACATCACTTTAGAAAACAATAGGTCAATAGAAATTTCCCTATTAACACTGTATAGTCTTAGTGGTCCTCAGCCTTGCACTGTGGCTGTGAGAAATTATTAATGAGAATGGAAGGCCCCAGCATTCTGATGAGCTCTGTGCTGGGGCTCACCAGTTGATATGGAATCTCTAGTCAAACTGTGATGATCTAATTCTAAGAGGCTAGGGAACAAGCGATGAGACCCATTCACCATAGGGAAGGTTGCTATGGTCATGGAAATAACAGTGATCAGAACAGTTCAATGCAGAGAAACCTCTTGTGCTGATCGGCTGATCATGGTATCTGATAATTGTAAAATTCAAGTGGCCTTGAACTCCACCAGAATTCTATATGCTATATACAAGGGGGAAATCACCAGATCTGGATTCATCTCACTTGAAACACTAGAACTGTTCATCAGCAAGTTCCCAGATGTGAGCCAATGTTCAGTCTCAAAGCTCCTGCAAAGAGGGCGGAGCCAGATTCCCATTTGTAGATGCCACCACAAATATGTGCTGTCAGTCAATGTGCCTTCTGGTCAAATGAACTGCACTCAGTTACTAGGTTACTTTGTGGTGAGAAATGAACTTACTTATACCTTTCAGATTTGATAGGACACTAGTCTAAACTGACATTAGTTTTTAGAAATTTTTTTTTAGATTTTACTTTTATTTTATGTTTATTAGTATTTGCTTGCGTGAGTATTTGTGTACTACATGCATGCAGTGTCTGTGGAAGTTTGAAGTGAGCATCAGGGCCCCTGGGAATGGAGTTACAGATGGTTGTGAGCTGCCCTGTGGGTGCTGGGCATTGAAATAGGGTCCCGCAGAAGAGCATTCAGTGCTCTTTACCTCTGAGACATCTCTCTAGCCCCCCACACTAGTTTTTAGAGGTATAAAATGTCACTGTGCCCCACCAATCTGAGTAGAGGTTCCATAAGGAAAGGTGATCAATGCAAATTCTGTATAACATTCACTATGCCCTGTGAAAACTCCAGTGTCATCTGAGAATCCAGGTTTCTTCATAAGAAGTGTGTTGTTTCTCTCTGGTTAATTTATTGTTTTAATATTTAGTAATTTATGATGTGCCTGGGTGTGAACTTACTCACTTACTGCTGAAGCCTTGCATGCTCTCTCTCTCTCTCTCTCTCTCTCTCTCTCTCTCTCTCTCTCTCTCTCTCTCCCCCCACATGTAAATATGGAGGTTAATATCTGGTGTTGTTTTCCACGATAACTCTCCACATTATCATTATTTTTTTGGTTCACATTCGTGTGTGTGTGTGTGTGTGTGTGTGTGTGTGTGTGTGTGTGTGTTTGTGTGTGTGATGCACATGGAGGTCAGAGGGGAACTTAAGGGAGTCAGTTCTGTCCTTACACTATGTGGGTCCCAAGGACTGAACTTGTTTCATCAGGCTTAGTGGCAAGTCCCCTTACCTGGTGAGCTCTCTCATCTGCCCTCTACATCTTATCTTTTGAGACTGGGTCTGTCTCAGAGCTTACAGAATGGATAGACTGGCTGGCCAGTGAGCTGCCAGGATCTGTCTTTCTCCACTCTTTCAGTCCTAGAGTTACACAGGCCACTGTGCATGGCTTATTTTATTACATGGTCCTATGAGAACTCAGGGTCTCATAATGCACAGCCAGCACATTACTGGTAGAGTCAACCTCCCAGATCTGCCTCCACCTCCTTCTCCTCTTCCTCCTTTATCCTCACCCCACCTGTCTCCCCTTTTTAACACCCTCAGTCCTGACATTGCAGGCATGCACACCCACACCTGGGAAAACGCCTTGATCTGAAGGAACCAGATTTCAAACAAGCACTTTTTAAATCAGTCTTTGAGAGCTGACTCAAAGGGAAGGATGTAAGATCCTGGGGATGGGATGACAAACATGTGTTGCATCTGAACTGGGAGAGAAGGTTGCTGAGCATTAAGAGTAGACAAGAGATGCATGACCATTGACACAGCGAGAGAAAGGACAGACTGGAATTTGAGTTGCGTTCACTCTCTCTCTTCATAGATTTTGTTGCCAGTAAAATAAAAATATAAAAACAAATCCTGCAGTGATGATTGCCTACGAAACCTTTCATAATGTTTGAAAAAATGATGACTGAAAAAAATGTTTGAAATCTAAGATAAGTAATATTTTTACATTCACACTGCAAGGTAATATTTATACTAGAAAGCCAAGCTACTTAAGGAGCTATAGCATAAAACTATAACAGAAATTGCTAACATTTTTGGTGCAACCAATCACAAAATAAATATAGATTGACCATTGTAAAGTAGAACCATAATGTACCCAGGTGTTTACAGTGGCTCTCACCATAGGTGATAGAAATGTTATTTTCAAATAGTGTACAAATCTGTCTCTAAAAATTCTAGAGTTTTATGTTCAAAGATTATATAATAAGTTAACTATCAATAAGTATTTTTCATAATGGGCTCATCCAATATCTGATAGCTAGACCCATATTCTCTACCCAGTATCTTATTGTGTGGATCTAATTACAGAAATTGTCAGTTATATTAAAGTAGAATCAGATCCTTATGCAGTTCTTTCATGACAGAGAGATGAATAGTGTGTGGAGAGTCAGGGTGCAACAAGGGGCAGCTACCAACAGGCCCTGTCTGCTTGTATACACATTTATTTATCAATATTGAAAAACGAATTCACATTTTTATGAATACAGCAATTACAGAGGGATATAGAATGACACTTTACTGTGCATACATTCCCTGGTTATACAGTCTATAATCTATGTTACTGCAGACTGTCTTCATGCATCGATTAAATGTTTTCATGCATTTCAGTTCTGGGATTGGTGTCAATGGATTCTATTGACTGAAATTTCACAGTACATGTCATTCCAGATAAAGGTGTCTTGATTCTTCACCATTTCTTCACAATTCCATAAGATCTTTTCTGTGGCTGGATAATTAACCTGCTTTCAAGCAGCCTAAAATGGGCTTTTTGGTGGTTAAAATATTGTGTTTAGGAAACAATTCTATAATGTATAACATTTTCCCCCAATGAAATTCTCAAAGAACAAATCTACCTGTGGCTATAGATCTAAGATAAGAAGTTCCTGGCTAAAAGAGAGAAAGACAAGTTCTTTTGAAAAAATTTACCTAATTTGTCCTCACATATCCCACTCCTGGACTCACAGTGCTGAGAAAATCATTTTCATAATCTGCAGTTAAAGGCACTTCTCCAAAGTGCCTAGCTGGAGAAAATATCCATATCATTGTGATTTGCTTAGAACTCTCTCAAGTCAAGGCTGTGAGTCACTAGGATTACTGTCTACGAATTAAAACATCTTTAAAGTGCTTTGGTTGGATTTTGTCTTACCCACAATATTAGAGACCTGAGATTTCTTTTATGATTATTAAACAGAAAAACGAGAGGGACAGTTTCTCAATTTCTTCCACTGAGCATGCCAACACTCAGCGGGAAGTCCATCCCTGTGAATCAGCACAAGGGGGCTGAAGATTGCATAACCATGGACGAGAAATTCCCGAATAATTATTATCTCAGAATTGTTCTGAGATAAGTCTGAAGAGAGACTTAAAAATAGAGAAAAAGCACAGTCAGTCCAGTAGAAGAAAAGAAAACAGAGCATCAGAAGGAGGACACTCTGGGCAGCTCTCAGCTCAGGGGGAGTTCTGTAGAGAAGCTTGGCCTTCTGAAGGTAGAGGACATGCTGGTGGTGCTTGTGGAGAAGAGATACCATGTAGCCACTGGCTCCTCCCATGGCACCCTGAAACACAGCATCTCTCAGGACCATGAGAGGGAGAACAATCCACTTTGTTTTCTGACTTTCTAGCATAAAATAACAATAGATGTCTTCATTTTTAAGCTGTGATATATTCAGGTTTATATTTGTGATGGAGTGGATTAGGTTCATACTTATTAAAGAATTGAGTATCCAAAAGAATGAAAAGAATGGAAGGATGTGCCATGAAGACTTTGGTCTGAGCCTCCTCCACCCAGATGCTCTGGGACTGATGATGATGGCCTGGACCACAGTGAGGAGACTGCTGGTGCAGATGGAGACACCACGGGCCACCCTTGACAGGTAAATGAGGATCTTACAGCCTATGTCATCTAGGAAGTTTCTCAGACCAAAAGCTGCTATTGTCTTTGGCAGTCCTTTTGCAAGAAGGATTATGATGTTCACAAAAGCCAAGTGGATGAGAATAAGGTGTATGGGTTTCCTCTCAGGGCCTCCCCACCAACTGAACATATAATTCATAGAAACAGAAATGTTTCCCAGAGTGCCAAGCACAATCATGAAGAGGAAAACTATTTCCTTAATAAACTTCAAAACCATTTCTTCCTTTTTAGGTAGAAAAACTTGCTTCCACACTGCAGAAACTTTTTAAAAAAGCATCAGTAATGTTAGACATGGATCTGAAAAACATATTTTGCACAATGGCATTTTCTAGTGTGCAAAAGACAGCAATGTACACAGGTAATGTGTGCAGATTAGATCTTTGAAATGCCCCAATTTTCCCCACTGTGGACTCTGGGATATTGTAGCAGGAATCTTAGAAGGTCTTATTAATAAAATCAAACCTGAGGCCAGTTATTGGGATGAACACTGGAAGATCAGAGAGACAGAACAAGCCATAGCTAACCTCACCTGGCCAACTTCTCAGCTGATCTTGTTTCCTCAGACTGGAAGCCTCTGGGTCTTCATATCCGAATGGCTCTCAGCTGAACTGTGCTGCTCAAAACCTAAAAGCTTAACCAGCCAAAAGCTTCTAGTTTCTGGTCCTCACGCCTTATATATCTTTCTGCTTTCTACTACAACTCCCTGGGATTAAGGGCTCGCTTTCTGGGATTAAAGGCATGTGTCACCATGCTTGGCTGTATCCTTGAACACATGGATTTCTGCCTCTGGAATGCTAGGATTAAAGGCGTGTGCTACCACTGCCTAACTTCTATGTTTAATATTGTGGCTATTCTGTCTCTGACCCCAGATGAGTTTATTAGGGTTCACAATATTTTGGGGAACACAGTACCACCACAGGATATTGTGTGTGCTCTGACAGATGAGTTTGGTAACTGCTATTCAAAATCTAAAGTTTCAAAGGAGATTTTGATTTTTGAGCTGTGCACCAGCAAAGTTGACTTGGTCAAGTGTGTGTGTGTTTGTGTTTGTGTGTGTGTGTGTGTGTGTGTGTGTGTGTGTATGTGTGTCTGTCTGTCTGTCTATGTGCATGGATTATCCTAGTTAACTCTCAGCATAGCTGAATTGAACTCCAGTTTCTCCAACCAACATTTCTTCTGTTTCTCATTCTATTTCATCATATTTCACCACCTGATTCTCAAAGCCTGAGGCTCATGATGAATCTGTGTGCCTTCCCATCACCTCACAGACACTGGTAATCCCTGCTGAGTCAACACCTGTAACATATCTCAGATTTAGTACCTTACCCTCCACACTGTCTTTTCCTTTGTTGATATTCCTTTCTTGTCTGCATCTGGATTAGTAGAACTATTCTACTATTAGTAGAACTATTAGTTTTCACTCCATATAAATGATTATGATTTTAAAAAAATAGTCCTCAGTGAAAAGTTATATTGCATAACCTTTCCAGATAGGGTCCAACAATTAAAGCTGAATCATCAAAAGACATCCTGAAAAGAGTCCTGTGGTAGAAAGTCACGATACTACCCCGTTGTAATTAGGAAGAACATCAAGAGGAATCGTGGGACACTTCCTAGGAGAGTGGGTGAGAGTGGGTAGCAGAGGGCTGTGATCTCGGTGGATGTCTTCAGGGAATCTGTGACCCCCAATGAGCAACCTCAGGGCACCTAAAAGAGTTTGGAATATCTCTGGACCAGGGGATGATGATGAGGTGGATGGGAGAAGGGAATTAATGAAGTATTATGTGCCACTATGAAATGAGTGAAGTTTTTGAGTTATGACTCCTCAGTATTTTCTACCTACAGTACCGTAGGTTGGGGCTACTGTGTAGCAGGGATCCCCATCTCAGAGTTCACGGTGTCATTTGCCTCTGTGGGGCCTTGTGAGCAGCAGTTTGTCAGTTTGCTTTGCAGCTGCTTCTCCTGATTCTTCTCCAACCTGTTTATCAGGCAGGCTGCTCCGTTCTGCATCGGTCTGAGCTGATTCCAGAACCTTAGATCTCGGCAGGATGTTATTCTTCATGCTCAGGAGCTCCGTTCTCATCTCTCAGGGATTTAAGGTAAGCTTTGGGCACCTTCTAGAATGAGAGGAAACTGGATATTTCAGTGGCTCCATGGGTTTGTGTGTTCTGAGTACTTGGAATACCTCGGTTCCCTTAGCTCCCTCCTATTAAACTTACAGATTGCTTTAAATGTCTGTGTCTTCATGATATCACCTGTGACCTGTGTGAACATAGCCTTGTGGGTTCATGTTGTCTAATGACTCTAGTAATGTCAGTTATGACCTTTGAACTGCTCCTCTAACAAAGGGGTAATTATCTCCTGTGCTATTGCATGCTACAATTCAGGATACCATCCTATATGTCTGTAAATAATGAAACATGCTCCAGACATTAATAGCAGGCATATCAGTATCACTACATTCATTACTACATTTGGAATAATCATTAACTATTTACCTAGAGACTGGAATCTGCAGAAATCTCTGCAATTCTTTCACCTCTAGTCCTGATGGAAAATATAGAATGTTTTCCACTTGTTTACAGACTGAGGATTCTACTTCTAACTCTTTTCTCCAAGGGACTAGGGATTCTACTTTCTAACACTCTTTTCTTTTTCTCCAAACTTTGAAGCTCTGTGTCCTGTTTGAAGCCAGCTTCTGGGACATCTCAAAAGTGATTTATATTTTCATATGAGAAATCACAAGAAGTAGAGACGGCTATTCTCCTAGATTATCTTGTGAAATGTTTTAGGAAACATAATTTCTGTCTACAGAGACAAAGAGTACCACATTCTGTATAACCCCAGAACCTTGAGGTGCATTAGTAATTTCTTCCATGCCAATAAATATAAGATTATTGCTCCTTTTCTTCAGCACTGGGATAAAATTAAGACGATCTGTTTCAGGATGTACTCCTTCACAGCCTGGATCCTTTACGGCAGGGATTCTCAAGATGGTAATGGCAGCTGCTACTCTAGTGGTTTATACTTCTCCACACCTTCCAGGCACACAGTGATTAAAATTGACTTACAAGTGTGTACAATATCAGGTGTCAGAATCAAGAAACTTTAACAAAACCCTTCCAGTTTATCGTAAGTGTGTTTAGGACCTACCAACACATTGTAAAAAAAAAAAAAAAAAAAAAAAAAAAAAACATTTGCCAATATTTGAAATATGGAAATGTACCAAAATTGATAAGTACAAATTTTATAAACACAATGGTAATAACATGTTAGAATCATTATGCTAGTAAATCTGGAGACTGCAAAACAACAACATTTTGTTTTGGCTTTCTCTTTTTTTTTTTTTTGAGACAAGGTCTTCTTATGTAACAGGCTGGTCTTCAGCATATAATCTTTCTGATTCATTTCCCTAGTGCTGATATAGTAGGAGTGTTCTTTTCTGCCTGTCTCGACATTATTGTTTTTGTTTATTTTTATCAATTTATATGTATGGATGTTTTGTCTGCATGTATGTATATGCACTACATGCATGCCTGGTGCCCGTGGAGGCCAGAAGAAGACATCAGATCTCCTAGAACTATAGATTCAGATGGTTGTGAGATATTGTGTGAGTGCTGGGACAAACCCAGGTCCTGTGCGAGAGCAGCAAGTGCTTTTAACCACTGAGTCATCTTTCCAGTCCCAGTCTCAATATTTTGATACACTCTTGAAATTTTTATACATTCTATAGCTTCCTTTAAAAAAAAAAGGCAAGGAGATAATCATAGGTAAAGACCCAGCCAGAGTTCTGTCATGATCCTCCATCCTGAAGATGGATAGCAATGTCTCAGCATTTCTGTTCCATTTCTGTGTCTCCAGGAACTAGTCTCCTTTGGTCTTTCTGGAGTCAGGGCCAGAAAGAAAGCAGAGGTCCTGAGGATCACAGAGCCTCTCAACTGCTCCCTGGCTTAGTCATAGAGAGAGACTTCTGCTTTAGTGGAACTCTCCATGGCACAGCTGAGGGGATCGAAGATCTTACCTCCATGAACTCACCTGGACCTCTGTGGTGCAGACAGCCTCAGGAGCAGCTCTGGGAAGTGACACTTGCCAGGTCCTATTTGTACTGTCAGGATCTGTGGGGCTCTTGGCTGCCATCAGGTAGTGTGGACTTCAAGTTTCATGTTGTCACATGTCAGGGGGAAGGAAAGCCTCTGCAGGGCCCCAGTCCCTGAAGTACAGCTTCCCCCTCTCTCCACAATTACTACATCTGCTTTTCTCAGAAGTTATTTCAAGTTTAATTAGGGTTTAATGATTTTAAAAGGAAGGGTGTGAGATGAGAAAATGAACAACTAACTGAGTTTCTTTGTACAGAGCTCCCCACATCTCCAGACTGTTTTTTACCTTCCCAAAGAGACAAGCTGTGATCTGGCAGGGGACTGGCTTCTGACACACAGACTAAGTCACCTGCTTCTCTTTCTTGAATCCCTCCTTAGACAGAATTAGAATAAATGATGCTCAGCACTGGGGATTCTGCTTATTGAGCAAGTTCCAAACATGGACCAGGTTGAGTTTAGGGTCCCTTGTTCTCCCTGTGCCCATTGGTAGTTAAGGTGTTCACTGTAATTGATTGTTTCATTCCTGCACTTTAAATATCATATGAGACTTGAAATATAAAGTCCAACCTTCCCCAACCGCGACTTCATTCCAAAAACAACGTTTACTTGTTATAAAACTACAAGGACACTTCTAAATCTCACGTGTGTCCAAGAGTGGTCCTTCTGTGTACTTTGCATTCTAGTGCCCAGGAGCCCTTCCTATTCCAAATACAAAATGATGTAAATAAATGTGGGTGTAGGCTGACTGTAGAAATGATGGCATCATCATTTTGTTCTTGAGGAGAAAGCACCACTGGGCTTCCTTGGGAGATGAGTTTGAGTTTACTCGTCTCTCTCGGTGCCCTGTGTGGTGGTGTCTCTACACATGTGGGTGAAGCTGCCATGTAATAGAAATCAGAAATGCTTCTGCTGTGAATGAAACGACAGCTTTTGAGGAAACCAGGATTTCCACCCTCTCCACTGAACGGGAAATCCAGGTGCACAGAAACTCAGTTGTACATTACATATGTCAGGGTAGACAGAAGTTGAAAATAAAATAGTTATCTCTGGTCCAACAAGGAGCACTTTCCTCTGTTCTCTCTGTTAATTTGTTTAGAAAATTTCTAAGTATCTTTTTTACCTTTGAAGTATAAAGAAAAATAAAGCAATTTAAAGTTTGTAGTAGTTTGACTGATTTATTCAATAAAAGGCAAGAAAATATCAGAAAGAGAGTCCTTCATGCTGCTTCCATCCAGAAAGAGTTCTGTAGAGAAAATTAGTCATCTGTAGGCAGAAGACATTCTGGTGATATTCTTGGAGCAGAAATACTATGTAGCCAATGGGCCAGCCATGATGCCATGCAACAGGCCATCTCTCAGAATTATTATAATGAAAAAATCCATTTTATTTTGCAGCTTTCTGACAGGAAGAAAGTTAACAATCATTACCACTTTTATTAATCTCATACTACTTGTTTATTTTCTTTTCACATTTAAGGTCTTATCTTGACAGAGCATCCATTTCTTCTAAACAGACTATTAGTAACTCTCTATAATTTTGAGCCTTATTTTCTTACTTACTTAAGTGTTCATCAATTTCTGCATCAGCAGACATAGAGAGTGGTCAACAAAGAAAAAGTCATGTGCTGGGGAATAATTCTATAGTCATGGTGTTTATTTGTGTAGCTTTGTTATGAATAATACATGAGGCATGCTAAAGAATAGTTTATTTATTTTGAGTTCAATGACATGGTTCTCACCATTATCTAACAACTTAAATAAGTGCATTGGTCTGGATGACATGAAGCTCATGAACATTCTGAACTGAAAAATAGATGTTTGAACATCAGTCATCTAGAAGGCATAAGAGACTCCAGACTGACCCACAAATGGTTCCACAGAATAAAGGACAGAGCCCTTTGTCAAATATCTGCATGATGGTATTCACTATGACTGCCTCTTCCACTCCAGAAATTTCCATAATATGAAGACTTTGCTGCAAATATGTACTGATTCCTGTTGTTGTGTTCAGAAGGGTGTTACCTGGATCTAGGTTTCCTTTTGAAAAGTGGAAATGGTTCCGAGACTCATCTGTGAAGCAGTTGTTTTTTCCTAATGGCACTTGGCATGCTGGGGTTCGTTTGTGTATTGTGGATTACAGATCCATATGGGATCCCCAGGACGGAATGCATACACAGTATCTCAAGAATGTGACTCTGGCAGCTGAAATGCCCCTTTCCAAAAGAATGCAAGGAAGCACCATCACCTTTTATATATGCTATAGGGTTGCTGTTTGCCTGGTGAGAGGGTCCTGGGCCTCAGTCTGTACCAACCTGCACTTCAATTCACATCTTATATTAAAAGATCTTGCTTAATTTCTGATCATTATAATAGTGTATGTGCGTTAATAAAATAAGAGGACAGTATTACATAAAATACAACATCCTTAATTCTAAGACTATATCAACTCTAAATCTTAGGATAAAATGGATTTTATTTTAAACTAGCTCCATTTCAACATAATCAGCCTCACAGGAAGACACAAGAAATATGATTGGCAAAATGTTGATGATTATAAAACTTACTATCAGCATTATTTCTAGCTTTGAGTTTTTGAAGTAACTACCCACTGCAAAAAAGAAGCTTCCATGACTAAACCTATGGCAACATCCTTAATTATTGCAACAGTTGGGCATGTCCTGGGTGTCATGTTGGTAGTTCAGCACGCGTGGTCCACAGAGAAGGACAAATGGTGCTGGGGAAACTGAGAACACACAGATAGAAGATGTATACTAGATCTGTAGATATTATCCTCCAATGAATCAGCTCCAAAGACCTTAATATGAGATAGCGAATTAAGAAATTATTTGAGGAAATGCAAAAAATGTAAAAAACAAGACACAAAGAACTTCAAGATACAGACAAGAGCATTCTCAATATGACTCCAGTTGCTCAGTAAAGTAGCAAATGATTGACAGAAGGGACCCCATAAAGCTCAAAACTTCTGCACCTCAATGAAAATATTTAATGCAGTAAAGAGACAACCTACAGAATGGAGACACTCTTTCTGAGCTATACACCTGACTGTTGCATCTGTTTAGAGGGAGCACTCCTTAGAGAGAGCCAAAAATCTCTGCTGCCAGCCCCACCCCTGTAGATCTGTTTTTCCTGAGCTGCTCATCAGGTTTTCCATGGAAGACAGAGTCCTGCTTGCCGGAAGTGTCTTCAGCTGTGGGGCACTTCCTCCTGTGTCTCCTCTGCCTTGGGGTCCATGCCATCCCGGGAACACACTGCGCTGGGCACTGGGGGAGGCCTGAGCCCCTGCTACTGTCTGTTTGATAGGGGGGATGTCTGTTGTGCAACTCGGCTTGGTGACATCCCTGTCCTTGTCTGTCACCCTGGGGAGGAGCTGTTCTTCAGAGAGGTCTTCGAGCCACACATCACACCCTCACCCCTCTTCTTCCTGTTTTTCTCTTTCCCTTTTGGCTCCATCAAAAGGCCCTACTTGAAGACTCACATATGCTTGTCACCCGTGGTCACCTGCTCGCTCCCTTTGTGCACCATTCTGGTGGCTGTCATAGCTTTCTTGACGTCATCGTCTCTGGCCAAGATCCAGGTCTGGACTGAAACCAACTACCTGACCAATGCATTGGGTGTGTGGGGTGGTGGGCTGGGAAACACACCTGATGGGTCTGCCTGTGCTCCGGGGCCACGACCCTTCCATGTCAGCACGCTCCGAGGTCTTCAGTGTGTCTGGATTTATCTTAGTTCATTTATTCTTACCTTTCCCCCAACTTTGTCGGCAAGTCATGGCAAACCACCACCATCTGAAATTATTATATGGCAGGGAGTTTGTTTCTTTCACTGGTGTCCTCCATATTGTCCCGCAAGCTGATCCCATATAGAGGATATTTCCTTGTAACAGGGTAGCATTTACTATTAACAAACCCTGGCTGGAGAGCTTGCTCAGTGGTCAAAGTGCCTGGCTTCCAAGTGTGAGTGCCAATTCATTTAAACGCCTGGTAGGGTGGCAGCCTGCCTGTAATTCCAGCCTCAGAAGCCAGGGACAGGCTAGACCTAGAAGAAGCTGGGTAGTGAGATTAACTATGTTGGTGAGATCTGTGCTTGCCTGAAAGATCCTGACTCAGTAAAATGGAAGATGGAGGATGATTCCTGACACCAACCTCAGCCTCATGCATACAGGTGAGCACAAATGTGCATGAGTACAACTTCACACACACCTGTGGCCATCCACTTGTAAGCATGGATACACATTCCAAACATGCACAAACACACACATGAAAAATGGAAGCTGCAAAGAATTTCACGAGGCCACTGCTTCTGTAAGGAAATTAGGAAACAAACTGACAAAGAAAATGGCTTTCTTTTGGTTTGGCTTAACCAGGTACTTGTAGCTGGAGGGCCCATGGTATGTAAAAAAAAAAAAAAAAATCCACGAAGGCAGCGAGGGCTAGACTTTTTCTATCTGAGGGGAAAAATAAGGAAACACACAGGCTTTCTGATGGTAAATTTCTCTTACCTCATCTTGAAAAAAATCCTCTCTGAAAAATCTCTCTTCTCTCTCTCTTGCCTACTCATACTCTTTCCTCAACTCCTTCTATACCCACCCCAACACACACACACACACACACACACACACACACACACACACACACACTCACACACACACTCACACACTCCTCCTTCTCTTGCGCATAGCCAAATTCTAGACAATTATATGTTACATTTTCAGGGTCCGACTCTTTCTCATGACACATAATAGGTCACATAGTTTTTCTCAGGGTAGAAGGCCATGCTGACCGGCCAATGAGTAACACTTGGCCAAGCAGGTAACCTGAGTGGTTAGCGTTCCCAGACAGAGAATGACACTGAAATTCAGGACTTAACAACAAGAGTAGTTGCCTAAACCTTGAGGGGTTGGGTACGTGCGGAAAGAGAATTACTGCATAGGGTTACAGCTACCAAAGTTGCTTCAGTTCTGACCTCAATTTAGAGATAAACACCTGGAACTTAGGTTTGTGAATTCTCTGCAGGGGCAGTTAGTCTGTTTTGAATTTGTTCTGGAAACTAAAATTAACTGCCTTTGTGATTGAAAATTCTGTTGCTTTCCTGTGTCAGTTATAAAAATATCCTAATATTATTTCTAATCATCAGAATTATACAACTTCTATAAAAATCTTCCTCCTGACCACCCAAAGTTATATGTGTGTGCCGAAAGATGGAATATCTTCTTGAGATAAACACACAGGCAGTAGGGAAAGAGCCAACTGGTGATTCCTTGGGTGTATCAATATTCTGAAGTTCAAAGGGGGGGGGACACATATCTCTCTAGAGTATCTGCTCTCCTTACACCGCTTTCCCTGTTCTTTTCATGCTCATCTTGGGAGAGCCTGCCACAAGGAGGAAGTACTGGGTAAGGTCCCTCACGTGATAACTACTGAAGCTAACTGGGGTGCAACCATGGGCAGCCATTAGCTGTCCTTTATCTAAAGAGACCCACTGCAGAGCAGGGACTACTGTTTCTACTGTAGTGGACACTGGGAATCCGCTAGGAGAATTTTCAAGGGTTTGCGCTATACCCACCAAATAACAGTCCAGAGTAAGTGGATAAGTGATTTCAGCTTTTCCAAGGGAATCATCACACACTGTGTATCAAAGGTACATTTCTTGAAGATTAGTTATGTATCACCTTTACTTTTAAAGATGTAAGAGAAAATGTAGATAATGTACAGATCTGGATAGAGACGCTAGGTTAGGAACAGTTCTGTCATTCTGTTCACCCTGTCCACTCTTAAGAAAGACTCACACAATCTGTAACTATAACTGCTGCAGAGAAACAGCCCTCCTCCCTAGCCATGCATCTACTTCATAATACTCTGAAAGTGGATTTTAACCTCGTTAGACCTTATTAAAACCCTAGTTTATCTTAAAAAGAGCAGTATTCTACAGACCCTCGGCCTGGCCTTTCTCTTCCTGCTCTCTGGAGTTTCAACTCTTGGGCCCCGGAGAGACCAGGATGGAGTGAGCTTCCTTCCTGCCAGGTGCTTGTTTGATACTGAGCTGCAGAGGATTGGTTCGCCTCCACTTCTTGGGGAACTGTAGAGGTGTTTCCGTTTCTCTTCCTGCAGAAACTGTAGTGAGCTGATGGACAGCTTTGGTGACCAGCCTCGCTGCCGTCTGGGCGGTGCACACAGGGCACCAATCGAAGCTTCCAGGGGAAGTGTACAGCACAGGATTCTGGAGGGCACGGGGTCAGGGTGCTCTCTGGACCCTCGACTTCCTCTTTGGCCAGAGGCTGTGATGTTCTCACAGCCACCAGTGTCCTTCTGCTTGGCAAGGCTGTGCCCCTTGACCGTCACCAACAGATCTCCAGTGCGTCCTCAGTTCCCTGATCTCCTAGTCCACAGCTCAGGAGCGTGGGTTCCTCTATGCGTGCACAGCATAGGGCGCAAAGGAGCCTGGGATTGCAGGCAAAGTGGTTTAGCCGACCCCAGATCTTCAGTTTAAGTCATTGTGAGTGACAGGGAGCGAGAGGTGGAAACCCCAGTGTTACTAACAATCAGTGAGATATTTATACATCAGTACATCAGTGTGCCAGTGAGGCTCGGCCTGGAGCATGGTCTACAGACCCGCAATGGCGTCCTTTGAGAGAACCCGGTGGCCAGAGCCTCTCGAGGTGATTATTTAAGAACTAACGTGATGAGATGTCCCGCGCTGACATCACGAGTTTCCTAGCCATTTTGGAACCTGACAATGTCAAACAACTGGTGACCTAACCTGCTGGACTGTGATGACATCCCTTGTCTCACTGTCATCCTCCCTGCTGTACAAACTACCCCAGAAAAGGTCACCTCCTCCTCGGCACCTACACTGTCTTGCTCTCTTCCTCTGGCTTTGAAGAGGAAAACTGGTGATTTCTGACAGTGTTGTCTCCAGCATTTTCCCCAATGCTAATGAGAAGCTAAAAGTCACATGATAGCATAGGTAATGGAAAGATAGTAACAATCTACTTTCCACCTGCCTAGAAACCCTAAATTACTCTTAAGTGGCTTAGTACTAGTTGTCTTAGTTAGGGTTTCTGTTGCTGTGAAGAGACACCATGACCAGGGCAACTCTTATAAAGGAAAACATTTAATTGGGGTGGCTTACAGTTTCAGAGCTTTAGTCCATTATCATCATGGTGGGAATTGGTGGTGCTCAGGCAGACATGGTTCTGGAGAAGGAGCTGAGCGTTCTGTATCTTGACCCACAGGCAGTAGAAAATAGAAGGAGTCTGTGTCCACACTCTGTGTAGTTTGAGCATAAGAGGCCTTAAATCCTGGCCCCCTAGTGACACACTTCCTCTAACAAGGCCACACCTCCTAAGAGTGCCACTCCCTATGAGCTTAGGAAAGCCAATTACATTCAAACTACCAGAGTAGTCTTATTTTTTTAAGTAAATTATTATAATGCTTAACTGATTTAATGTTTGGATATATTAGCATACTAAGGCAAATTGTGGTATGATGGCAAATGCTTGTAATGCCCAGGAAGGTACTAGGTCAGGGCCTGGGCTATAAAGTAGCTTCCAGGACAGCTTACAATACATAGCAAAGCTACATGCTCACCACGTGCCCTCCAAAATTAAGGCAAATAAATAACACTGTGCATCTTCAGCTCATAGAGAAATGTAATCTTAGCGTTTCTCAGTGTGAACACAAGGCTTTAGCAACAGGAACAGCTCTGCTCATCAGGACAAAGGGGCTGAGAACAGCATAACCAAGTACTAGACATGTTTTAATATTTAGTATGATGGAGTCATGAGTCACCATGGAACCTGTGTAGAAGGAGAAAATGAAGTCTGCCCAATAAAAGACAAGGAAACAGGCCATGAGAATGAGAACACTCTGTGCAGCTTTGATCTCCGGACTGAAACTATTTACAGACCTACAACTGTGGAGGTAGAGGACTTGCTTGTGATGTTTATACAGGTAAAAAGAAATGTGTCCACTGCTCCAGCCCATGAGACTCTGGAAGATGAGATCACGAACAGCCATGAGCGAGAGGAAAAGCCACTTGACTGTGTCCCTGGATGGCAGCATATAGCAATATCCAATATACCCTGCAACTCCAGATCTGTTCAAGCCACTGCCTGCTGTTACATAGTACAACAAGTTGGAACTTGTGAGGGCATTAAAAATCCAAAAGAGCAAGACATAGATAAGAACTTGCCATGAGGTCTGTGGTTTGAGCTTTGTCCAAATGGTGGTCCCGGGACTGATGGTGAGAGCCTGGACCACGCTGAGGAGACAGGTGGTGCAGATGGAGAGGCCCCGGGCTGTCCTTGCCAGATAAACCACAGCTTTACAGCCAGTATCGCCGAGGAAGTTTCTGAAATAAAACACTGTGGCTATGTCTCTGATCCCCGTGGTACAAATAATAATCGTATTAGAAAATGCCAAGTGGATGATAATAAGGTCCACAGGCTTTTTCTCAGTCCCCAAGGCAGACGTGTATACCTGTCTCACAAACATTAGGATATTTCCCACAATTCCAGGCCCAATAAGACAAAGGAAGATTATTGTCTGGATAATGTTACTCCACTTCATCTTCTGACTTCATGCACAGCGCTAGGGAAAATCATTTGGGAAACGTGTCAGATGTTCTCTGCTTATTCCAACGGAAAGAATGGTTTCAAGTATGTAAACACAACGTTCTTTTCTTAATGATGCCTGGTCAGAGTCTTTGTTTTGTTTTGTTTTTTGTTTGTTTATTTGTTTTTGGTTTGTTTTTTTCCCCATTCCCGTGGAAATGATATACCTACAATAAGGGTATAAATCCTACCTTTCATGACGTCCTTATTCCCTCAAGTTCATGTGACCATGCTCTTTCTGAACAAAGCTAAAAGCATGGCATCACTTTGTCAGTTTTCTAAACAACACAGTCCTGATTATTAGCCTGACAGGACTCTTCCTTTTCCCTCCTCTCTCCCAGGGTGACCTCAGGCTCCTGGACTGTGTTGGCTCCTCATCCTGGTCCTCCTCACTGCCCGTAAGCAAACATCACTCATATCCCTTCCCGTAAGTGGCACAGAAGGGAATGTTTTGTGGGACGTAGAGGACAGGGTCCTGTCCTCTCACATCAAGGTGGGAGTAAGTCTGAATGAATTTGTGTTCCCAGCTTTCTAGGTAGGACAAACCTTATTGAAGGTGATTTCCTTTTCCTCCCGCTACCTTGCTCTTGCTCTCTCTTTCTACCAAGACTTCTTCTAAAAGAAAACACCACGCAGACATTTCCTAGCTCAGGCACTGGCCTTATGGCCTCTAACCGAAGAGGCATGTAGCTGATTATATGCTTGAAGGTGTGTTGAGACTAACAGTTTCTCAGTCAGAAATGCCACAACCTATGAACTACATCTCTATAATATTCCATGCGAATGTGTAAACTCTTTATGAATGGTATCCTTTCTAATATTTCTCCTTATATATTCAAGTCAAAATAATCTTTTAGGAGCTGGGGATATGGCATAGTCTGTAAAAAGGCACGCTGTACAATATGAGGACCCAAGTTCTGATCCCTAGCAACCAAACAAAAGCTGGCCAAAGAAGTGCAGATTTGTAGCCCCAGTGCTGGTGGGAAGGGTTTTGATATGGAGAGAGACATGTCCTTGGAGTTCCCTGGTCAGCTAGCCTAGCAGAATCAGGGAGCTCTATGTTCACAGAGACCTGACTGAAAACTGAAGGTGGAAAGCTATTGAAGAAGACAGCCAATGCTGACCTCTGGCCTCTGCTTGCACACACACACTTGTCCAAGATTAACTGCACACACATAACACCCCCCAAAACCACCTACACATAACACACAATGCTGTTGGAACAGACAACTATGCTATCTGCTTCACCTCTTACAAAACATTCAGAAGGCAATTCAACCTTAATTGTCTTTGTCCTTCACTATTTAGCATCCTTTCCTTATCACAATTATTCCTGAATTCCTTCACCCCCTCAAATGTAGCACTGGTGCTTTCCTTGCCACAGGATTGTGCATAATATACCCCGGTTGATCTTTGCAGGGCATCATGCTTCGTGGCTACCTACTCTCCATCTTATCCATAAAAGCTCAGAGTTTCATCTCCTGTGCTTTCCCTGAACTCTCCCGGCTGTCTTGCCTGTGTATCTGCTGCCTTCCTGCCCTGGATAGTGAGCATGCCTCAGAGACACTGCTTTGGTTTGGAGAATCTGCTAATGCATATTCAAAACTAGTTTATGAACAAGTTATTAAATGAGGCGCTTCTTTTTAAAACTGTACACTAAACACAGAGGAAAGCTGGCAGCCCACGTGGAGAAACACTCAAATCGGTCTCTTTCTTATGATATTTAAAAACTGAATGGCCTGAAGAAGTCAACTTCGTTTGGGTGACACATTTGGTACCTTTAATCTCAATACCAACCATAGAAGACCTGGAGGTCTGTACAGACAGGCAGTGACGAGGTGGTCATGTGGTTGGGTTAACAACCAATGAGAAGGCAGAACAGAAAGTCTTTATAAAGACAAACACACAGGAAGTAGCTCTGTTGGCTGAAGAGGATAGCTGCAGAGTGAAGGGTAAGGCTCTTAGCTCTGACCTCTTGGGCTTTCATCTTTGCATTGGTTCTGTGTTTCTTATTGAATAAGACGGTTACTTCTACATTTATTTTTGTATTCACCCTTGAAAATGTGATGGGACCTTTGATCCATCCAGGATTCAATTTCCTGTTCAAAAGTAGGGATGAAGATGATAAAGGACTTTTCTTCAATTACAGCCAAGTGTGTTTATCCTGCATTGGATATCAGGAGTGCCTTTGTTTATGAGGATACAGTCGTGTTAGGACAGAATTTGGGTTGCAAAAAGGAGGTCCATCTATTTGGGGATACCATTTATTTAAGGAAGAAGGAGTAAAACCATTGCTTATGGCAGACTATGGTGATCTAGAATATGTGCAGATGAAGCAAAGACACCTTGTTCTGCTCAGGTGTGTGGTTGGGATGTGCTCAGAAAATAGAGTGTAAAGTGACAGATATCATCTATTATGTCCTCCACACAACAAAGGGCTTGAGAAAGAGAACTGACTTCTCTCTGTACCAGAGGCAGGTCTCTATTCTGATTTGTAGACTTAGTTTAGAAAGGTAAAGAAGGGATCAGGAACATGGGGGAAATCCAGACATGGAAACCTTGCTGTTGTTCACTTTCTCTTCTTATTTTATTTTATTTTTATTTTTGGTTTTTCGAGACAGGGTTTCTCTGTGTAGCTTTGCGCCTTTCCTGGATCTTGCTCTGTAGACCAGGCTGGCCTCGAACTCACAAAGATCCGCCTGGCTTAGCCTCCCGAGTGCTGCGATTAAAGGCCTGTGCCACCACGCCCGAGTTGTTCACTTTCTCACTTCACATGTTTGTATGATGTAATGAAAACCTAATTAATCCAGGGGTAACTTTTGAGGCAAACAAATGTCGTAATTGAGGAGAGAGAGGGAAAGCCATACTTTAGGGACCAGGTTCTGCAGAGGGCTCCCTTTTCTCTACAGCACGATGTGTTAGTGCCTTGAGGATACTTCATGGTGACAAGTGCTGTGCACACACTGAAGGTACAAATAGGACCCGGGAAGGCTCATTTGCCAGAAGGACCTGGAGCCTGTGTGCACCCATCCCCGTGGTGAGTAGACGTCACAGTTTCTTTTAATCTCATGTGCCAGGCAGGGTTTTGTTTAAAGACACGCATGAGACTCTCTGACTGAGCTGAGGAGTAGAGGGAGAGGCTGAGAGAGGTCACCTTCAGTCTTCTGCTGACACTTGAAATAACTGGGGCCATTTCCAGGACACATGACGCCAGGATGCAGGGGTGCTTCTTACCCTGTGCTCAGGTTCTGCCACCCTGAGAGAGTTTGGGGTGAATCCTTGTCTAATGTTTCCTCCTTTCTTCCAATAACTGAAAATAAATAGAAACTTTTCAAATTTCTATGGAAAATATCCATTTTTCTCTAACCTCCAAGTTCACTTGCCTTATAAGGATGTCAGTGATGTAGATTTAGTCCATCCATTTCATTTTTGGTGAATTTCTACAGTTCCTGTGTCCGCACCTTTGTCTGTTCTAGTCTGCCGGCCAACTCCCCAGGCTGCTGCTGTTCACCATGAAGGTTTCTTTTGTGAATCCGTCCTGAAAGTCTCCATCCTGACACGTGATGTTGTACTGAACTAGTAAGTCAGTATCTTCACTGTGTTCCTAGACCGTGGTGAGGACTGTTAAGAACTACAAAGATGGAAAAGTAAGCCTGGCATGGTAGCACACACCTTTAATCAAAGCACCAGACAGGCAGAGGCAGGTGGACCTCTGTGAGGTCAAGGCCAGTCTAGGAGAGACCCAGGCATCTCATAACAACAGCAACAACAACAAAAGATTTTTAAAAAAGTCACAAACTTGCCAGACTTGAGTTGCTATAACTCAAGATGATCTCACCCCAGTACAGAAAATCAAGGAGCAATAACCCTGTGTTTTAACTTGAGAAAACTGGGCCTGATAGATTCACTTCCCTGCCCAGCTGATTTGGAAGTCAATCCAGACTTTATCTGGATTGGGACATTATCCCCCTATCAGAATGCAAATCCACCTTTGTGTGTGTGTGTGTGTGTGTGTGTGTGTGTGTGTGTGTGTGTGTGTGTGCTGTGGGATGGTCTGTATGTCAAATGTGTTGCTGATTGGTCAATAAATAAATCATTGATTGGCCAGTGGCCAGGCAGGAAGTATAGGTGGGACTAACAGAGAGGAGAATTGAGAACAGGAAGCTGGGTGAGGGAGACACTGCCAGCCGCCACGATGAAAAACAGCATGTGAAGATGCCGGTAAGCCACGAGCCATGTGGCAAGGTATAGATTAATTGAAATGGATTAATTTAAGCTGTAAGTACAGCTAGAAGAAGCCTGCCACGGCCATACAGTTTGTAAGCAATATAAGTCTCTGTGTTTACTTGTTTGGGTCTGAGCTGCTGTGGGACTGGCGGGTGACAGAGATTTGTCCTGACTGTGGGCCAGGCAGGAAAACTCAAGCTACGTGTGTGTGTGTGTGTGTGTGTGTGTGTGTGTGTTGTTTTTTTTTTTTTTTTCTGTTGCTGCTGCTGTTTTTCTTCTGTTACTGTGTGAAACAACGGGAACCATTGTGACATTTGCATGCACTCCTTACTGCCTTTCCTTCTCCTTCTTTCCCCTCCCACTGGTCTTCCCTGTGAAGTCCAGTTTTGAAACTACTTTCCTGGAGTCAGAGGCACTACCGTTGTGCCCTGAGGTCAATGCAGAGACCATAACCAAATGTCAGGCAGAGCTCAGGGAACCCCGCAGAAGAGGAGGAGTGTTGGGGTCCAGCTTTGGCTCAGGTTCAGGTCCTGAGAAGGGGGAGGGGCCTTAGAGCAAGGAAAACATCTGACCACCAGGTGGATTGCACTCAAGTGGCCTGGAATAGTTCGAGCTGTCTTTTTTTTTGTTTGTTTGTTTTTGTTTTTGTTTTTCGAGACAGGGTTTCTCTGTGTAGCTTTGCGCCTTTCCTGGAACTCACTTGGTAGTGCAGGCTGGCCTTGAACTCACAGAGATCCGCCTGGCTCTGCCTCCCGAGTGCTGGGATTAAAGGCATGCGCCGCCACCGCCCGGCTCGAGCTGTCTTTATTTATACTTCAACAGAGTTTTTTTTTTTTTCTACCAGGCTTGCATGAATATTGTCCCTTATTTTTGACTTTTAAGAAATATTTTATATTTTAAGAAATACATTGTAATCATTATAAAAGACCCCGTTGTTCCCCTTTATGCTTCCCCAAATACACTTTCCCACCCCCAACATAACCGTCTTGTAGACACAGAGTTCAGCATTTTTCAGGCTTAACTAAGTACGGAGCCAGACACATCCTGCTCTAACAGCACTTACATCATCTGGCAGCTACTTGCGGTTACAAAGTTAGAAAGTAATGAACATGGATACAACGCTTTAAGGACACCATATTAAAACCCACGCAGTTCTTTCCTGTCTGCAAGATATGTTTTTATACAGTTCCTGTTTCCACAAGAAGGTCCCAGCTCTATCCCTATATAAAAGCAGACTTTGATAAGGCACTCTTTTCCCATCTCCCTATACCATACTTCTTCCACCATATAAGCCCCTAAGTATGGTAAAGCTGGCTCTATCCATCCCATATTTTACACTGCACATTTTCCTCTTGGAGCCTACCAGAGCCTACCATTGATTCTATATGCTTGGTGTCCAGGGAACTTACTCTCAATGGTAGGCACCATGTGCGTTCCTGAGGCTTCTCCCCTATTCTGTGTTCGCATGCCTTACTCTCCTTTCCAGAACTGTGAGACATGGTTAAAGTTCTAAGTGCTGTTTTCTCATATGTATCTAACAGTCTCTACTGAGTCAGAAAAGCTACCAGGATTAGGAGGTGTAGTTAGCAATTCCAGATAAGAGATTTGAGAAGCATTAGTCCCCTGATGAATCTTATTGGAAAATATTCTGGAAAAAATAGAATTTCAAAAATTACAGCTGTTGCATGTGTGACTGACAGAGTAAAATTGAAAAACTGTCCAAAGAATATATAAAGAGAGAGAAAAGAACTTGCAAAATGCAGGAATTTTGTAAGTTCCCATTCTGTCCTGGGTCTACTGATCCTGGGTCAATCCTTGCCAAGTGAGACTCCATGGGCGCCAGGCCCCTAGGATACCTATTGGATAAGTAGTCCTATGCTGATCCAAGACTAGGATGCACAGTTCTCTATGGGGAGGAACAATTCTGGAAGCCAGAGGCGTCAAGGACACTAGGAGAACACAGCCCAAAGAATCAACTACCCTGGCCTCACAGGGGTTTCTAGAGACTGAAGCAACCATCACGGAGATTGTGATGGGTCTGTGCCAGGTCCTCTGTATATATGCTATGGTTGTTTAGTTTAGGAGTTTTGTGGGACTCCTAACAGTGAGAAAGTTGGGTGTCTCTGACTCTTTTGTTTGCTTTTGGGACTCTTTTCCTCCTACTGGGCTGCCTCTTCAAGCCTTAATATGAGGGTTTGTGCCTAGTCTTATTGCATCTTGTTTCGTTGGTATTCCTGGAAGGCCAGCTCTTTTCTGAAGGGAAATGGAGGTGCAGTGGATATGGGGGAGAGGAGAGGTGGAGGATGGGAAGAGTGGAGGAAGGGGAGGTTGTGGTCAGGATGTATTTTATGAGAGAAGAATAAAGAAAAAAAAAGGAGGAAAAAAACCCCCTACTTTTCTAAAGGACTTTCTAAGAGTCTGTAATATTATGGTGCCTTCTTCCTCTGACAGTGTTCATTTCATTCAGCAAAAGAGACATCACTTATTAAATATGATCATTGAAGTTTGTGGAAAGGTACAGAGTGCTGGAAAGAAGCATACAGTCCCAGACAGATGGACAGACAGAAAAGCTTTGAAGAGAATTGAAAAATCCATCAAGACTCTGAGATGCACTGAGTGTCGACACATTTAGTACATTCTGATCTCCGACTAAATCCTTGGTTTTTATTTCAAGCTTGGTCATTTACACTACTGCAATTGCTATAAACGCTGCAGCGTGTTTCATTATGTGTTAAGAATTTGCAGCAGTGTCTGCTCTCTATAATGCAATGGCTCAGGTACTAATGACTCCATTTGTCAGGGGAGATGAAAGGCAATAACTGATATTCCTAGAAGAGTGAGGCTGCCTGTATCTACCTGGTACAAGCCTAGTCTACATAGTTCATGTTGTCAGAGACCCTCAGGACAGAGATCTACAACAATATTTAATACTTTATACAAAGGAAAGGCAGGAGGCTTGCAGAATTGCATTTCAAGAATATAAAACATGCACAAATCCCAAAGTTTGAATCGAGTATCCTGATCTCTTTCACTCTGTAGAAAGGGTCCATCATTTGACATGAATTCCTAGTTAGGGAGACGGAAGCTCTTAGAGTTAGAAGAGCAAGATCCTCTCCCAGACTTCAGTGAGAACAGCCTGCAACACTCACAGTCTCCTGTGGTGTCACCTGTGTTGGGAAAGGCAGGGATAAAACAGCTACACAGCCACCTGGAATCACTGTTGCTCCTGATGTCACAGGGCAGCTGCAAAGTGCCACCCTGACCGTTCCTGTGAATGATCAATTCAGACCAGGGATGTGCCAACCAGTTATTTTTGTAAGATTTATTTTATTTTTAAATATCTCTGCGTGCTTTGCCTGCTATTAAGTGCCCTGTTTTCAGGACTTATCCTGGCAGAGACCAAAAGAGGGTGCCAGGTCCTTTATTTGTTTTTTAATAGAATTTTATGAATCCCTTACTTGAACATGTCTTTGTTTTATAACACCATGCCTAATTAATCTTTTAATCCACATGATAAACTTCTAAACATCTAGAACTGCTCCAGGCTCCCTTAAAGGTCCCAGAGCCACTCACTGGGAGTCCAGTCTTCCTTTGAACACCCTCCATAACAGAATCCCATGGTTCCTACATGGCATCCTCCTTGGGGCCGCTTGCTGATAATGTGATTTTTTTTCCAAAGGCCTTGTTCCCAGTGGCTAAAACTAGAGAACATTGTTCCTGTGTTCTTTGGCCATTTCTGCTGCTTCTTACAGAAGTGTTCAGTTGGTTTGCCTGTGTGTTGATTTGATTGTATACTCAGGGTGGCTCTGTGGCTGTTTTATTCTGCCTTTCCAACACAGGTCACATGAGAGTCGGGAGTCTGTGATTAGTGCAGGCTGTCTTCAGAGCAGGCTGGGAGAGGATCTTACTCTTAGGATCCTGCTGTGCCCTGAGATGTTTTCCCTGAGCTTTTTTTGTACATTCCCAGTGCTTAAGTTCCTACATCATGGCTTTGAACACGTTTTCACTTTTTTTGGTCAAGTATAAGGAATATGGATCTAGCCTCTGCCTTCTGTCTGAGGCTACATTTTCCTCAGTGTGTTTTGGGTGAAGCTGCATTGGTTTGTATTTAGATTCTCTGCTTTATCCTCTTGATCTACAACTGGTTTTTGTGTCAACATCTTGATTTTGTTGTTACTAGTATATTTTGAGATTAGGTAATTAAGTTAAACACATAGCTTGGAAATTTAGATTTCTGTAAACAAGTCTTCAAGGAAATTCTGGGTCAATAAATCTGAACAATAATATATATCATTACCTTATTCTCCAGAAAACTGAGTGGCTTTAAAAGATTTTTTTTTCTGATACTTATCATGATTTACTAATTTCTTCAAAAAGGTGTTTGCAGGATCAAGTATTTCTGCCTCAGATATAAGCATGATTTTGGACCCTGTGAAGGGCACAGTCTTCCTCTGTCTCACAGGGCTTGGCACCATGGGGAACATCTCAGTTTTTGTGAGTTACATGCACATGTTCCAAAAAACAGAGAAGAAACCTATACACCTCATTCTTGCTCACTTGGCACTCACAAACATCATAATGCTTCTTTCGAAAGGTATGCCAAAGACTATAGAAGCCTTTAATTTTGGAAACTTCTTAGATGACACCAGTTGTAAAGTTGTTGTTTACCTGGCAAGAGCATCCCGGGGCCTCTCCATCTGCACCAGCAGTCTCCTCACTGTGGTCCAGGCCATCACCATCAGCCCCAGACACTCCAGGTGGCAGAGGTTCACACTGAAGACTCCACAGCACATTCTTTCCTCACTGCTCTTCTTTTGGATACTCAATTTCTTGATCAGCATGAATTTACCATATTACATTAAAAGTATCAACAGTGTGAACATAACACAGGTTAAAAAAGGCAACAATTATTGCTATTTTCTGCCAGAAAGCTGGATAATAAGATGTTTTTTTTCTCACCCTCATGGTCCTGAGAGATGCAGTGTTTCAGGGTGCCATGGGAGGGTCCAGTGGCTACATGGTATTTCTTCTCCACAAGCACCACCAGCATGTCCTCTACCTTCAGAAGGCCAAGCTTCTCTACAGAACTCCCCCTGAGCTGAGAGCTGCTCAGAGTATCCTCCTTCTGATGCTCTGTTTTCTTTTTTTCTACTGGGCAGATTGTTTCATTTCTTTATATTTTACTTTCTTCATAGAGAATTATTCCAAATTACTATATGTTCCAGAGTTTCTAACACTTGGTTATGCAGTTATCAGCCCCTTCATACTTATTCAGAGAGATGGACATCTGACTAAATGTTGTCACCCTCAGTAGGAGAGATCAGACATTGATAAATGTCCATTTATCCTTTCAGCACACAAAACATAAAACTTGATAGTTTTGTTTAGGTGCACATAATACTGTATCTACTAAGAGTATCTCAGCACATAGTGGTGGATAAACACTCAACAAATGATGACTGTGCTTAGCTAATAATGAGGCTGAAGAAAGTTCAAAGCCCCAAGTGTCCCTTCCTCCATCTTGCCTTCCTCCATGAAATAGCTGATATTCTCTTGTGTGTATAAAGGATCATTTATGATCACCACTTCTGGTAGTAGAAAGAGTTATAGAAGCACACTGTCAATACATGACAGAGGCAATGCATAAATATCACAGTGACTCCCATTGAATGATACAATTTATGTGTTATTTTTCAGAATAAAAATGAATGCATTACACAGGTCAGCCTGGGTCCTCACAATCCTGGTTGGCTGAAGATATCCACAGGCCTGCCTTGTGCTACTCAGCCCCAGGTGGGTGAAAGACACCCACAGGCCAGCCTGTGTAGGTGGAGTTTTCTGTCTAGACTGCCAATTAGCTTTGTCCTACCAGCCAATCCCCAAATAACTACACAGATTTAATAGTAATTATAAATGTTTGGCCAATAGCTCAGGCTTGTTTTTTAGCTACTCTTATAACTTAAATTAATCCATTTCTAATAACCTATGTACTTCCCTGAGGCTCATTTACCTCATCTATATATTTCACGTTGCTCTTTCTAAGTCTCATGGCACATCTTCTGACTCCACTTTTCTCCCCAGCATTTGCTCTGCCGCTCTGCCCCATAAATCCTGCCTAGTCATTGGCCAATCAGCTTTTTGGTAACAATGAGAGCAATATATCTTTACGGTATACAAAAGGATTATTCCACAGCATTTTCTTCCTTTTGTCTAATTAACAATGAAGGATTTTAACTTTAATGTAATAAAATTATGTACACTAAAAATAAATATCAGGTAAGAATTACATTCACAAATTCTAGTCCATTTGCATTTAGCAAATTCAGAGAAAATATTCCATTTTCTGTTCTATAGTGGTGACTCCAAAGTGTTGTACCTAATTCACTTTCTATCCTAACTTATATTACCAACCCCAAACTATACTTTTATGTCTCTCAAAGTTATACACTTTACACCTGTTTTGTGAGTTCTTTTCTGAATCTGATAACAAGGAAGACTATAACTATAACTATCCAGTCTTCAACTCTGTCAGACACCTGAGAAGGATATGATATTACCTGAGTTAACAGGAAGTGCAGAGCAACAACTTCCAAAACTAAGAAATGACAGAAACAGTTGGCCTCCTGGACAAACACCCAAGGTTCCTCTGTAACACTGGGGCATTCATCTTTGGCCTACAGACCTAGAATATCTGACAGACTTTTCTGTGAAGCAGGAATTTTGAAGGACTGTCCCATCTTGTCTTGGTAAAGTTTGGCATTCACTTTCTTTTGGGTCCCACTTCACACATTTGGACAGCATACTTTCAGGAGTTGAGGCAAGATCAATTTCTTGTCCAGTGGCTAACTTTTGCCACAAAGAAGAGTTTCTTCAGTGCCCATCATCTTCTCTGATGTAGATTGGTACTGCCAGGAGCAGACATTTCTCATTGTCATAAAAAGACTTGTAGTATTAAAACATCTTTAATGCCATATTCTGTTGATATTTGAAGTGTTTAAAGACTACTTATCTATCTAAAATATATCTCTGTTTGACCTTGATAACATGTAACTTGACTATAAGCTTGGTTGTAGTTGGTGACTAACTACCAATCTGCATTTCTTCCTTCCTTCCTTCCTCTCTCTCTCTCTCTCTCTCTCTCTTTCTTTTGACAGGGTTTCTCTGTGTAGCTTTGCGCCTTTTCTGGAACTTACTCTGTAGCTCAGGCTGGCCTTGAACTCACAGAGATCTGCCTGACTCTGCCTTTCGAGTGCTGGGATTAAAGGTGTGTGCCACCACCATCCGGCTCTGTATTTCTTTCTTATCCTAAATAGTTTATAATAATAATTTTCAAGGAGTGAAAATCTGTATTATATTGTTAAATGAGTTGTATAGGTACAATACATTAAACAAGAGTAGAAATGTATGTATAACATATCCTAACAAAAATAACCTTTAATTTGAATCACTGTACAAAAATTTAAACCAATTTAAAATATTTAAGACTAGTAGTTGCTTCTTGGATTAAAGTAGATTTAATTATCTATCTTTTTAATCTCATCATTTCTATATTCCCTTTTTTTCCTTCAGAAAGAGATCCTTAAATCTAACTCTTTTACTTAATTTTTTGACCATGGCCAATTACAATTTGTAAACCCCCACCCCCACCCCAGTTGACAACAAATATCTATCACTCCTCCTTTGGGTATGAATGTAGGCATTATTTTCTCTAGACTGCTTCCTGTTGTTTAGGGGCACTGAAATCTTTGGGGGAACTTGAGAAAATCAGGATAATAGTTAAATCTTGGTTGGAGTAGTCTGTGAGGCTGGACCATCTCAGTCAGCAGCCTTGAAGTTGTTCTGGAAGCAGAACTTTGAGAAAACTGCAGCAGATGCATTCTGAGATGCTAGACCACCTAGGTCATTTGTTTTCAATGATGTCTTGTTCCCTTGTTCTGAAAATACATAAACTATTAAAGGTAATGTACATATCTGTTTTCATTCAAATATACTATGTGTTGTACAAAAGTCAGCCAAAGATGATTTTTTTGTTTTATGTTTGAGCAGGTAAAATATATATCACATGTCTTATAGATTTTCTAGGTTTATTTCTTTATGTCTGTAGCCAGGATTTTCAGGGTGTCTTCCTCCATCAAACTTGAACTTCTTCAACCCAAAACAAAATCACTGACTTTTTTTTTCAGGGGGGAACAAACGTATAACCTCTTGCCCAAAGCAACACACCTTTGACTTTAAAAAAGTCATGACATTTTAAAAATATATAGATTGGTTTAATCTAGAAGCTTCCACAAACCAATATCTCCAAGCAGTTTATTTTTTATATTACTTTACTCCTTCAGTAAGGACTTTATTATTTTTAAACTATTCTTTTTCTATGACTGTCAACATCTTTTCTCTTTTCTCTCCCAAGCCTTTGTACATTTTTAAACACACTGTAACCCATTTAAAGCTTTCTATGGTCTGCATCTGTCTTCAATGTATATCTATAATCTTTTCTGTCTGCATGAGCAAAACCTTAAACTTGCCATGTGGCTTAGCTCATGTTCTGTTGGCAGGGCTCATGCTGGTGGCTCAATCATGCAGCCAGTGGTTGGGAGATGCCTCCATGTACCATGGGCTGCATGAGAGACTGTAGGACTAGGAAACTGTATTTGGCTCCATTTTTTTTGTGTTTGGAACCTTTTTAAAGAAGGTTTTTTTTTTTGTTCTGTATGAACATATGTGGCACTGAACATTGTGCACCTTTTGTAGGTGTGGTTTTCTGTCTAGACTGTCCTTCCAGCCAATCCCTAAATAACCACACAGAGACTTAATATTAATTATAAATTCTTGGCCAATAGCTCAGGCTTGTTTTTACCTAGCTCTTATAACTTAAATCAACCCATTTCTATTATTCTATGTGCTGCCCCAAGGTTCGTTTACCTCATCTATATATTTTTTATACTGCTTGCTCTGGGTCTCATGGCACCTTCTCCTACTCTGCCCTTCTCCCCAGTGTTCTTTCTGCCCCTGAAATTCTGCCTAGCCATCGACCAATCAGCTTTTTATTAACAATGAGAGCAACACATGTTCATAGTGTACAGAGGGATTATTCCACAGCAACCCTGGGTCCTACAGTCCTGGCTGGCTGAAGACATCCACAGGCCCACATGGTGCTGTGCAGATAGATGCCATTATGATGAGTAAATATATGTATGGTGAAGAAATGGGAGAGAAAGAGAAGCAGAACTGTCCATGTGCTGTGGAAAGAAGCAGAACTGGAGAAGCAAATGTATTTAGGAAGTGGATGATGTGGATGGCCTGCTTGCCACCCAAGGCCAGGGTGAAGTCCAGCCCTAGGCTGCCGCTAAGGACCATGTCTAGGTCCATGGTCCTAAAGGTGCTGGGGTCTGTGTTGACATCAATGACCCCTGTTGCCATCTTTTGCCATAAGGTTGCCTGGAGTCTGAGCCACCAGTTAAGGCCATGTTTGTGTCTAAGGGTCATGTTGCAATTGGTGCCATACAGATCTGCGTGGCCTGTGTTGCCACAAGATGCCATGGTGACATTTGGGCCCTTGTTGCAGCTGAGGGCCATGTAGGGTCTGTGGCCCTACAGCAGCCAGGGTCTATGGTGATGTCCAGGGCTCCTGTTATCATTGAAGGACATGCTGATGCCAGAGTTCTGGGGCCTATGGTGTCTGAAGGCCACGTTGATGTAGGGACCATGGTGACATCCAGGCCTAGTCTTCTGCTAAGGCCATGTCTGGGTCTGTGGTCCTACCACAGCTGGGGTCTCCGTGGATGTTTATGCCCCATGTTGCCACAAAGGCCACATAGATCCCTGGGGTTTAGGTGGCAACCTGTGGCCATATTGATGTCTGCCACTGGAGCGATGCCTATCTGAGTGGCCTGCTCTGCCACCTGGGGTCATGGTATCTTATGGGCCCGAGATGCTACCTGTGGCCCAGCAGTGGCCAGGGTCTGAGTTTATGTCCATAGCTCCTGTTGCCACTGAGCGCCAAGGGGAAGCTGGGGTCTGGTCAGCCATCTGAGACCACGTAGTTTTCTGAGGGCTTTGCTACCTCCAGGGCTATGGTGATCTGAGTGGCCTACCTTGCCACTGGGGCCACAGTGACCTCTGGGCCTGAGCTGCTACTGAGGGCAATGTCTGTGTCCACAGTCCTGCTGCAGCTGGGGTCTGTGGTGAGGTCAATGACCCCCACAGGTGGCCATCGGAACAATGTGGTGTTGAAATCCAAGGGCTGGGCTGAGCTGGCCCTGTCTTTCGCTGTTTTGGGATAGTTGACCCTGCCCTTTGCTGAACACAGCAGCAGGAGAGCTGGTCCCAACTTTTCTCAGAGAGCTGCCCCCCACCACTGCGCTAGAGAGCTGGCACCGATGGCACGGGCCGAGGAGAGCTGGCCCCGATGGCACGGGCCGAGGAGAGCTGGCACCGATGGCACGGGCCTAGGAGAGCTGGCACCGATGGCACGGGCCGAGGAGAGCTGGCACTGATGGCACGGGCCGAGGAGAGCTGGCTCTGCCCCTCGCCTGAGGGACCAGTCCCAGTGGCCCAGACTGACTGCTCAGCTACCACCCAGGACCCACAACCTGGGCCTTGGGTTGGCCCACCCTAACATCTACCCCATCTATGATCAGCTGGAGAACCTGAAGGGACCGGTACTGTAGAACAACAGCCACAGGATCTCCAGGAGATGGGGCAACAGCAGGATATCAGAGAGGAGTTTCAGTGAGGGTCCAGGGATGATGGTGTGCCAGAGGCCAGAGGTCCTGCCCAGACCGATGGCTCCCTGGAATGAACATTTTTGTGTGGGGCTGATTGGACAAAAGGGTACACTGCATGACACACTGAAGCTCCCAGTGTCACTATGGCGAATGAAGAGGTGTTGGAGAGGTGGGAAGGATGAAGGAGTAAGTTTTTTTGTTTTGTTTCGTTTTTAATTAATTTTGAGGGGATTTCTTCGAGGAGGATGCTGCGGGGGAGAGGGGCAGCAATGGAAGGATTGGGAGGTGAGCAGGATGGGGTACACAATGTGAAATTCCCAAGGAATCAATAAAGAATTATGTGATTAATTTTTTTCAAAACGTATTTTATGTTATTTGAGGCTATTGTGAAAGGTGTTTTTTCTCTGATTTATTTCTCAGTCTGTTAGTCATTTGTATTTAGAGGGATTACTGAGTTTTCTGATTTAAGTTTATATCCAGCCACTTTGCTGAAAGAGTTTACCAGCTGTAGGAGTTTTGCGGGTCACTATTATCTAAATGAACAAAATGAACTCCACAGTTTTGTTTTGTACACTTTTGTTTCATTTTGTTTAGGCTTTTTATGTTATTTTGACTCTTTTCGTTTTCTTTTATTTGAGGATTTCTTTTGTTTTGTTTTGTTATTTTTGTGGGAGAGAGCACAAAAGAGCAAACATAGAGTTAGTTGCATAGGGAGATAGGGAGGATGCAGGAGGTGTTGGGGGAACGGAATGACATGATCAAAATATTTTGTATATAACTTTAACAGCAAAAAAAAGTACAGAAAAAAACCCCAAAATACTCAGGACTGCCTGTAAAGCATGCAGCAGACACAGTACTAAGAGCCCAGAGGCTCCCACAGTCCCTGGTGATTGTCCTAAACATGACACTGACCGTAGCCCCTGCCTGTAGCACTAAATGATCTTTTGTTATTAATAAAGAATATGCTTGAAAATTATTCAAAAGTGATCATCTTCAAGTATCAGACATTTCTTCCAAAGCAGTTCTTGGTTAAGGAGGTAAACTGAGGCATAAGGACAGACCAGAGTTAAGTTCAAATGCCCGACCCCTCCTTCTCCTTACTCACAGAGACCATAATTATAATCAGGAAGTTTCTGGGTTCAGGAAATGACAGGGCACCAGGGAGAAGGCAGAGCGGCCTCAGGGATGGAGATGTGCAGGAGGAGCCTTTTCCCCCAAGGAAGCCAAACTCCTGATGGTGACATCTTGACACCTCTCTTGAGTTCAGGTCTCAGGTTGATAAACAGGGCCTGGCTGGTGCCCTGAGGACACCCACCCCGAGCTGCTGCACAGACTGCATGGTGAGTGCCGCCACATCACGGTGGGGTGGAGCTGCCTTTGGTGTGGAAAGAAATCTGTGGAGGGCAGAGATGCAGGAGACAGGGATGTGGGCTCCCTGTCACTCTGAGAGAGGGAAGCGGCAGGATTCAGGTAGAAGATGGTCTATCATTTCCTACCTGCAATCCAGGATGGCTTCATCAGCCATGTGGACAGTGTGTGCTGCCCCTGGGCCAGAGCTGCTCATTACACAGGACAGGCAGAGCAGGAGAAGGGGGCACCTGCACTGCAGCCTGGAGGAGGAAGCTCTGGTTCCCACAGCTTCTGCACAATCTGTGTGTGCTTTTCCTCCAAGCACTGGGAACTTCGATCTGAGCTGTGTGACCTCTAGTGACTACAGTGCTTGTGGATGGAGCTCTCTTTCCTTCTTTACCATGATCTCATTTCTTGTGAATTTCCCCTTCCCTAGATCCAGTGTAAACCATGGAATATGAGAATTGTGGATAAAGCAGACACGAGGCTAAACACTAACACTAATAACTGATTTTAGAAAATGGGTCTTTAAAGCATGCTGGGCACTTCCCTAGGTACTACACATGTCAGTTCATTGACTCCCTAAAATACACCTATATTGCACAAAATACAATTTACATATAAAAATACTTTTTAAAGAAATCAAATAATCTTCTTGACATGATGAATATATGAATTTGGAAAGGCAAAATTTTAATCCACAGTGGGTGGTCACAAAGGAGTTTTTGTGAATCCTGAACTTTCTATTTCTAAAGTTTGGGAATTTCCTCAGCTTCTAGAATATGTGTAAGCCTCCACCACATCATTGCAGGAAAATCCCTCATTTAGCTGGACGCACACACACTGGATTGATCAGTTCCAGCATGGCGGGGGTAAGGAGCTTGTGAAAGCGTGTTAAATTGTACATGCATGTTTGAAGAATAGGCTCATTGGTTGAGAGCATTTGATACTCTTGCAATTCTCAGCACCCGCATCAAAGCTAGCAACCATATGCAACTCCAGTTTCAGGAGACCTGATGCCAATTCTGACCTTTGCAGGTCCAGGGACACAAGTGCTGTCCGAGCATATATTCATATACATAAAATAACTAAACTGAAAAAGAAATGAATAAAAATCTACACATAAGTGTTTCTACAGCAGTTTCTTGAATAGATTTTAATAGATAACTTTTTCAGTGCAGGAGTGACACTATTCAGGAAACAGTGACAGATTCTTCATTTCAATATACATTATTGGTATCTCAAAGAAATAAGAGATACACCTTTAAAAAAATACACAATCAGAAAAAGATCGTTACAGAGATAATGCAACTAAAAATTAGCCACATTGATGACGCCTTTAAAGGTAGTCCATGATAGTCACTGGACCTATGGGAACTTGGAAATTTACCACCCCCATGCATGCAAAGAAATGCAGTAAACATTCCTGAATGTGTATTCCAAAGTGGACTGACTTTCCCAGCACTTTAAGGAAAGAGCACAACCAGAATATCTATGCTTTCAGTTCATCTCTGTGGTTTATATAGAATATTACAACCATAACACTCAGTTAATAATTTACTCAGCAGTCATTTTCTGAGCATTCCATGACAGGTTTATGGAAGGTAGCTGATGCACTAAAGCATCTCTCAGGTGTTCTCAGCACAGAGGGATGATATAAACAGGCTAACAGACAGCACAGTCGGGGGTTCAGGGAAACGGTAGGAGACACATTTGTGACCTGTGGGCAGCACTTAGCTATGAAGGATCGTGGCTGGAGTCAGGTCACAAAGAGGACATCACATGTCCCCTTGTCACAGGGCCAGTGCCAGTGTTACATGTGCTTGAAACAATCTGAAAGCAATCTGGAGATAAACTTTGTGAACAGCAGAGAATCCTAAAGAGTGGAAGAAAATAGATTTAGGTTTCCCACATAAAACTATCTATGATTTGTAAAAGTGGAAGCAACATGAATTGATTTGTGTTTTAATCCTCACCCCAATTTAAACAGAATGAGAAAACGGAAGAATGGATGTTACGTGTAAAACTTCCCAATAGTATGGGGTTGTAGGCTGCTTGTCATTTATAGTGTATAGCATTACTGACTGATAAAATCAGTGATTTGATGAACCTTGAAAATCAAAATGTTAGACTGTGCCTTTGTTGGGAGTCCAAAGGAAAATGCCTAAGCTGAGAGCTGATATATAATACTTTCTTGGAGAACATTCTTAGGGCATGGTCAGTAAAGGCACATAAGTAGGGGTATGTGGTTTCCTTTAATACATCCCACGCATGAGGTGATAGGGGACAACAATTAATCACCCTATCCCACTGAAGTGAAGAGAATGGGCTGCTGCTTCTCTACCCAACTAATCTATGTGTTATTTGTTGCCAAGGTCAGTTCAGAGATGGAGACAGAGAAAAGCCACCTGACTTTCCCTGGAAAGCATCCCCATTTGGACAAGTATTATAGTTCTTTGGAGTATCTCCAATTTTCTATTAATTCAATACTTGAGGGATGAGTGTGTACAGGATGACAAAGAGGATCTGGGAAGAGAGGCATCTAAGTTGATGCTCCATATCATGTCTCAGAAATGAGTGATGCTGCCCTTTGTTTGGGTGTCCTCATGGAAAAAAGTTTAGAGATGGAGGGTATAAAACTGTCTTCTGTAAAGCAGTGAGTGCATCAGCATGGTGTTTCTATCCAATCACCATCAGCATCATTGCTGTATCCATGGAAAAAAGACCAGGAGGGGCAAGAACGAACTCGGGCATCTGTAACAAAGGACTCTGCATTCACATAATACACTGTTCTCCTCACTAAAGAAAACAGAACACCCACAGGCCTGAACCATTTCATGTTTATTTCCTTGTGTTTCTCAAAAGGGTTTTTTCTAGTGCTGGAAATATCATGAAGATGATCTGGAGAGACCTCATCCAGAGACTAATTTTCATTTCACTTACTGGACTTGGAGTTTTAGGGAACATCATCTTATTTGTGGGACATGTGTATACTTTCATGGGTCCTGAGAGAAAAAATGTAGATGTTATGCTCATTCACTTGGCTTTTGTGAACATAATCATTATTCATTGCATAGGGGTCAGAGACATAGCGACAATTTTTTATTTCAGAAACTTCCTAGGTGACATTGGTTGTAAAACTATAATTTACCTAGAAAGGGTGGCCCGGGGCCTCTCCATCTGCACCACCTGTCTCCTCAGCGTGGTCC
Source organism: Peromyscus eremicus (assembly GCF_949786415.1). Classification (NCBI taxonomy): domain Eukaryota; kingdom Metazoa; phylum Chordata; class Mammalia; order Rodentia; family Cricetidae; genus Peromyscus; species Peromyscus eremicus. The sequence goes on from NC_081420.1 coordinate 39,667,729, forward strand.
AGGCTGTCACCATCAGTCCCAGGACAATCCTTTGCAGAAAGTTCAAACCACAGACTGCATGGCAAGTTCTTCCCTTTCTCCTCCTCTTTTGGATCTTTAACTCCCTGATAAGCTCCAACTTGCTTCACTATATCACAGCAGCCAGGAGCACAAACAGGTCTGAAGTCGGGATGTACACTGGGTATTGCTGCATGCTGCCATCCACACACACAGTTAAGTGGCTTTTCCTCTCTCTCATGGCTCTTCGTGATGTCGTTTTCCAGAGTCTCATGGGCTGGAGCAGTGGGTCTATGGCTCTCCATCTGTATAAACATCACGCACGTGTCCTGTACCTTCACAGTTCCAGGTTTGCAAATGATTCCAGGCCAGAAATCAGAGCTACCCATAGTGTTCTCACTCTCATGGCCTGCTTCCTTTTCTTTTATTGGGCAGATTTCATTTTCTCCTTCTACATAGGCTCCACAGTGACACATGAACCCACAATACTCAATATGAAAGCATTTTTAGTACTTAGTTATGCTGTTCTCAGCCCTTTTGTCCTGATCATCAGGGATGTCTGTGTTGCTAAGCACTGATGTGCTGAGAAATAAGAAATTCCTTTTCACACCAAACTCTTTACAAATTAAAGCTATACACACTGGGTTGGTTTTGTTCTTCCTTTCTCATGTATCACAACAATAAGTTGTTGAGACAATAGATTATATTTTGCTTTGTTTTGTTTTACAATCAACTTGTCCTAGAAAGTTGAAGACTGGTTCAGGCTCTAGGGAGCTGGCAGCGATTCTTACTATCCCACCATCCCACCATGTCTATCATGCAGTTTATTTAGTGTGGTGATATTTTGTTTGTGCAACCCAATAAAGTTTATCTGAGGATCAGAGAAAAACCCAGCCACTATATTAAACATGGAAGTCAGGCCATGGTAGCACACGCCTTTAATCCTATCATTAGGGAGGCAGGGATCTGTCAGGACCTCTGTGAGTTCAAGGCCACATTGAGAACAGAGCCAAGTGTGGTAGCACACACCTTAAATTCCAACACTAGTTAATCATAAAGGTCTGGAGGTCTGTACAGACAGACAGGAAGTGACAGAGCTGGACAGGAAGAAGATGTAGCTGGGTGGAGAGAGCAAATGAGATAGCAGAACAGAAAGGCATATAGGTGTCGGTGTACAGGCAGTAGGTCTCTTTGGAAGCTGAGGTGTCAATGAGGTGAGGTTGGCTTGTGGCTTTTCCTATTCCACTGATCTCTCAGATTTTAACCCCTGAATCTGGCTCTAGGTTTTTATTGAATAAGACCCTTAATCAATTTGCCTACAATTTAACCTGTTGCAATCTTCATCAGAAATGCAGGAGAGCATGCAATCCCTGAAAGTAGATTTTATTTTATTTATTTATTTATTTTTTGCATGCTCAAGTTTTACTCTTTTTTTGCTGGGGGGCATGCAGTTAACTTTATTGATGGTATTCAAGAGAGTAGGGCTCCCCAAGTCCCTCCAGCTATTCTGGGGGTCTGGGATGGAAACTGTGAGGGAGATGCTCAGTGTCAGGGGCAGAGATGGAACAGGGACTGCTCAGCAGCCTAGTGTCTCTCTCTTCCTTTGTCCTTGCTGAGATGGGCTTCTTACTCCTTGGAGGCCACGCAGGCCTTGAGGTCCACCACCCTGTTGCTGTAGTTGAATTCATTGTCATACTAAGAAATGAGCTTCACAAAGTTATCATTGAGAACATCAAAGGTGGAAGAGTGGGGTCACTGTTAAAGTCACAGAACACTTGGTCCTCAGTGTAGGCCAGGATGCCCTCTAGTGGACCCTCCGATGTCTGCTTCACCACCTTCTTGATGTGATCATTCTTGGCCCCTTCTCTACGGGCATGTCAGATTCACCGTAGACACATTGTGGGAAGGAACACGGAAGGCCATGCCCATGAGCTTCCCATTCAGCTCTGTGGTGACCTTGCCCACAGCCTTGGCAACACCGATGGATGTAGGGAAGATGTTCTCTGCAGCTCCACGGCCATCACTCCACAGCTCCCCATGGGGGCCATCCACAGTCTTCTGGGTGGCAGTGATGGCATGGACTGTGGTCATGAGTCCTTCCCCAATGCCAAAGTTGTTATGGATGACCTTGGCCAGGGGGGCTAAGCAGTGGATGGTGCAGGTAGCATTGTTGACAATCTTGAGTTAATTGTTATTCTTCTCATGGTTCACACCCATCACACACATGGGAGCATCAGCAGAAGGGGTAGAGATGATGACTCTCTTGGCCCCAACTTTCAAGTGGTCCCCAGCCTTCTCCATGGTGGTAAAGATACCAGTAGACTCCACAACATACTCGGCACCAGCATCTGTTCCCACCGACATTCACCATGGTGTCTCAGAAATGAGGCTGGCACTACATGAAAAGATGCAGCTGTCTCTGGAACAGGGAATTTCAGAGAGCCAAGTTTTACTCTGACAAGGGATAACAAATGTTTCCGTTTAAAATGTTTTAAAAAATTTAGACTTTCTGGACAGTGAGACATGTCTGCTCCTGGCACCACCTCAGTGCCCTTGGTGTACCGCCTGGTAGGACTCAGCCTGGTAAAGGGCTGTTCACCAGAGCTGTCCATCAGCTCCTTGCAAGAAATGGAAAAACCTCAACAGTCTCTGAAGGACTACTAAGCAGCACCTAGCAGAGGCACTGAGGCCACTCTCCCTCCATGGACAGGATTTGAAACTTTCCCAAGAAATGTGTGCAACAGCCCTAGTTGTGAATTTCTCAAATAATGATGATTATTTGCTAAATTTTAGTGTCCGCTTAGGTTAAAAACTACCTTGGGCATAAAGGCTGTTCCAATATTTGTGAGATAATTGTACACTTTTGCCTTTGAGACTGGGAAAAGCCTATAAACCTTATTCTCACTCACTTGGCATTTTTCAATATGATCATTGTTTGTACTACGGGGATCAGAGACATAGCCACAGTGTTTTATTTCAGAAACTTCCTTGGAGATACTGGCTGTAAAGCTGTGGTTTATCTGGCAAGGATGGCCCGGGGCCTCTCCATCTGCACCACCTGTCTCCTCAGCGTGGTCCAGGCTGTCACCATCGGTCCCGGGACCACCATTTGGACAAAACTAAAACCACAGACCTCATGGCAAGTTCTTCCTTTTCTCCTCCTCTTTTGGATTGTTAATGTTCTCATAAGCTCCAACTTGCTCTGCTACATCAAAGCAGGTGGTGGCTTGAACATGTCTACACCTGGAACATTCATTGGCTATTGCTATATGCTGCCATCAAGTGGCTTTTCCTCTCTCTTATGACTCTTCGTGATGTCATCTTTCAGAGGCCGATGGGCTGGAGCAGGGGCTCCATGGCTTTCTGTCTTAGAAGCATCACAAGCGAGTCCTGTACCTTCACATCTCCAGGCTTGAAAACAGTTCCCCTCCAGAAAGCAGAGCTACCTGGAGTGTTCTCATTCTAGAACTGCTTCCGTTTCTTCTGTTTCATTCTTTCTCTCCTTCTACACAGGTTTCACAGCGACACACGATTTCATTTCACTAAATAGTAAAACATTTTTAGAACTTGATTATGCTAGTTTCAGCCCTTATGTTCTCATCAACAGAAACATCCGTGTTTCTAATGTTTTGCATGCTCACTGACAAGTGTAGAAATTACGTTCTACATCTATTCCTATGAGCCAAAGGTATGTTCATTGTAAGCTGCTTTGCCATGGTGAACTTTAGAGCTGGGGGACATAATGTTTGCTTTGTAGCACAGGCTGACCTGGCAGTCAGTACATAGCTCAGGCTGATCTTGAACTGTCTCAGTATCTCAAATGATGGGATTATATTATTGCCTACCAAACGTCCATATGCTTTAATATTCTAATATATCACAACATTAAGTTAAATATTATAGTAATAGATTTCTTTTTCTTAAGAAGTCCAGCACTGTGCAATGTGGTGATATATTGTGTACCCTAATAAAATTTGCCTGAAGATCAAAGAACAGAACACACTACTAGATTAAACAGATACCAGGCAGTGGGGACACACACCTTTAGTCCTAGCACCTGGAGGCAGAGATCTGTCTAGATCTATGAATTCAAAGTCATCCTGGACTACATGAGATTGACTCAGTCTAGGAGAGAAATAGAGCTAGGCAGTGGTGGCACACACCTTTAATCTCAGTACTTTGGGATCACACATCTTTATTTCCAGCACTTGAGATCTCATGCCTTTGCTTGGGAAGCACACATGCCTTTAATCCTAGCACTAATAAGGAAGTGATATGACTGGGCAGAGAAAGGTATATAAGGCTATAAGGCACGAGAAGATAGGAACTAGGGCCTTTTTGGGCTGGAGGTTTTTCAGGTTGAGGAGTCCTAGAGGTAAGACAGGACAGTGGCTTGTTCTTTTGTTTCCTCTGATCTTTCAGCATTCACCCCAATATCTGGCTCTGGATTTTTTATTATAAGACCATTTAGCAATTCATGTTTCATTGCAATCTTAAGACTACTTCAGGGTTGTTAGGCAGGTGCAAAGTGGATTCTTCTCATCCTCCCATCCCACCATCCCTGTCATGTGACCTGTAGCCTCTCATTAGCACTGAGAAAAATACTGGAGACAGTGCATCACTCAGACATCAGAATTTCAATTTTCCCAAAGCCAGAGCAGGAGAGTGAGACAGGGTGGGTGACCCGTCCATCTGTGAGGTAAGCGTGCAGGGCAGAGGGAAAGTGACGGTGAGTCAAGTCAGGTCACCACAGCCCAGCAAATCTGAGCCACAGTTGTTGGATGTGGCGAAATTCCTGAACATAAGCAGCTAGTGTGGATGCTGTGGAACAATTACAACCAGGATGACCTCAAGGTACCACCACAAGAGTCTCTGGCTGACAGGCTCTCTCACATGATGCCATCCCATGTCTGGAGACCGCACTCAAGGCCAGGGCCTCCCTGGCACACTGATGTGTAAATCCTTTGCCGACCGTGTTTACACTGGAGTTTCCATCTCACTTCCACCCACTCACCATGGCCTGTGCTGAACATCCCAGTGTTCATAGGTCTCCCCTCCTCTCCTCCCTGGAATCCCAGACTCCATCTTCCCTGATCCTGCAAAGCTGCACTCTGTTGAGCTGCAGACAAGGGCACTACAACGCTGACCTTGCCGAGAGGGTCTGTTTGGTGGGAGCCAATTGGCACAGCCTTGGCAATTGGCAAGACACTGGGGGCCTAGAGAACTGCACAGCCTCGGGCCCAAGAAATCCAGACATCTCAGTCCTCAAGACACTGCACTGCAGTCATCCTAGGGAGGCTCCTGTCTCCTGTGGGCTGTGTGGGTGTGACTCCTGAAGGGATCCAGGGCTGTGAAGGGCTGTTTACCAAAGCTGTCCATTAGCTCACTGCAGTTCCTGCCCAGGATAAATAGAAAGACCCAAAAGTTCTTACAGGGAGTGGGCTTGAACTCTCTCTGTGTAGCTCAATACTGTGCCTGGAGGGGAGCCCCGGTGAGAGACAGCTGTGGTGAGACTCCTCCACTGGTGAGGCTCACAGGCTCAGGGACCTAGTGAACACTGTGTCTCAGCTGCTCTGCTGTGATTTAGCTGTGCCCTGATGTACTCACATATCAGATCATTAAGTTAATCCTTACTTTTAAAACTAGGTTGTATTATTTTATATAAAATTTGTCCTAGGCAATCTAAGACCTGCTCAGGAGTTGAGAAAGCTGGACAGATTCTTTCCTTTGTCACTTTCCTTTACATCCATTTGTGCAATGGGCTTATTTTATTTTGCTAACAACTAAATAGACATATTAGAAGAAAGGTTACCTAACCTGTCATGTTTTGAAGGAACAGGAAGCTCAGCTTTAATCCTACACGGAATTTTTTCTCAGAGCATCTTTATTTTTGTATTGTGAAAATTTAACTTACTTTTATTTTGTTTTACTGTTTTTTTTTTGTTTCTTCAAGATAAGGTCTTACTATATAGCTCTGGATATCCTGGAACTCACTATATAGACCAGACTGGACTCAAACTCACAGAGATTTTTCTGCCTCTGCCTCTCCCTCTGTTCTGAGATTAAAGGCATGCAACAGTATACCCAGAATATCTCTCAGGTTATCTGAATATTTAATATTTCCAATAACATGTGGTCAGCATGGAAATTATATACATACAAATAACATAAACAGAACATCTTGTATCTATGTAATTAGGAGCACACATATACACTCACACATGCACATACACACAAGAATTAAAGCAGAAGGGCCCAGAGGCCATGAATTTGAGAAAGAGTAAGGGCCTGGGTACATGGGAGGGTTGGAGGAAAGAAAGAGAAGGGGGAGATTTTGGGATCATATTTTAATTTGAAAATAAAAACAATTTAACAATAATATAAGAATAAAAATGTACTTTTGTTTTGTATACCAACTTGTCATTTATTTGGGATATATTCAAGGGTTCTTTGACTGAAAGTGTCCTTGTGCATTTGGACCCTGAAAACATTTGATTTCTTTGAAATGATATCTATGGAAAACACTTCTTGCTTTATATAGAATTGTGATCAAGGACACTATCCCCTAAGGAAAGCAAAAACTAAGTGGAAGTGTAGTACTTTGCATGTGGACATCTGTGGGAGAACATTCGTAACTTCTGACAGAAGGAAGGCATGCAGATGATGAGATGTAGATCAGGGCTATGCTACAAAAATTCAAGTAATAGACACTGTGTGTAGGTTTGGGTATGAGAATAATAATAGGAGGCCACTGAAGAATTTTCAGGAAAAAAATGGCAGATTACGGCACATTCTAAAAGGCACCTCTTGGATCTGTAGCTGGCCATGATTGGTAGGAGAAGGTATATTAGAGGAAAGTGTTAAAGAAATGTGCTAATGCTAAATAAGACTGAATGTGCACAATCCAGGTTGGGTATGAGCAGATTGATACAGAAGAGCCTTCAGAGAGTGGTAAATGTAACAGGGAAGGAGAGCCAACAGAAGGACTACATAGTTCTGAGATGGTATTAGCAAGGCCAGTGAGAGGCCCTGAGTGGAAGGTGCATTTTAGAGCAACCTATATCAGGTACTAACAATTCTGTTTCAGCACTCCCTACGCCTAGTCATCTGGGATGAGCCTAGGGAAAGGTGGTTGGTAGACAGAAATATGTGCCAGTTCAAATTCAAAATCCCTATGCAAGAGCAAGTTCTCTTGAACAAAATGATTCAAGAACACACTGTCTTCATGTGGGATGTGATCAAGCAATCTCTGTGCATATTAAAATGTGGGAACTTTGGATTTGGATGGTATTAGTTATATAGAGGTAGTATGATTTAGCTACATTTTCAATAATTTAAGATAGAACCGATAATGTTTACTGAAGACTAGGGTGTGATGTGTGAGAGATTTTTGACTAGAAATCCTGGGTAAATGGCTATGATAATTCATTAGATAGAAATGATTTAGAGGAATGGTTTTCATGTTCAGATAAAGACATATAGACATTCAGATATGTTAAACTTTATTTGCGCTGGGCGGTGGTGGCGCACGCCTTTAATCCCAGCACTCGGGAAGCAGAGCCAGGCGGATCTCTGTGAGTTCGAGGCCAGCCTGGGCTACCAAGTGAGTTCCAGGAAAGGCGCAAAGCTACACAGAGAAACCCTGTCTCAAAAAACCAAACCAAACCAAACCAAAACAAAACAAAAAAAAACACAAAACACTTTATTTGCATATTAAGCTACTTCTGTGGTTTCAATATGGGTCTCTCTCAAGTCCAGGGATTGGAAGTGTGGTCCTCGTCTGGCAGTGTTGAGGAGGTAGAATTTACTTGGAATGGAATCGGCTCATCAGGTGACTCTTCATAGCATTTAATGGAGATGTCTAGGTTAAGTCATTCTTATGGGAGTGGATTATATGGCAAGACCACACCACACACCTGGTAGCTTCTGTGGTCATTTCTTATTCTGTTTCTTAACTACATCGTGAAGCATCCAGGAGTCCCTCACCAGAATGAGAGTGCTATGCTATTTGGACCTTCCAGATACAAGACTTGTAATCCAAGCAGATCATTTCATGAAGTACTTAATTGCTGTGGGATGTTCTGTATGGCAAATGTGTTGCTAATTAGTCAAATAAAACACTGATTGGCCATTGGCTAAGCAGGAAGTGTAGGCGGGACAAGGAGGAGAATAAAGCTGGGAAGTGGAAGGCTGAGTCAGAGAGAAACTGCCAGCCGCCACCATGACAAGCTGCATGTGAAGATCCTGGTAAGCCACGAGCCATGTGGCAAGGGATAGGTTTATGGAAATGGATTAATTTAAGCTGTAAGAACAGTTAGCAAGAAGCCTGCCATGGCCATACAGTTTGTAACCAATATAAGTCTGTGTGTTTACTTGGTTGGGTCTGAGGCTGTGGGACTGGCAGGTGATAGAGATTTGCCCTGACTATGGGCCAGGCAGGAAAACTTTAGCTACACTTAATCTCAAATATTTTTATAGCAACATGAAATAGATTACTAAATCATCCAAATAGATATCCAATATGCAGAAACATTTCCCTGGATGAATGCTGGGCCAATTCTTACCTGCCTCCACCCACACTCTGCCCATCATGTGACTTTAGATCTCTTATTTGCAAAAAAAAAAAAAAAAAAAAAAAAAAAAAAAACTGAAGGAGACCCCATTGACAAGAATCTAGAACTACAATAAAAAAGAAAGAACTAGTGATCATCCACATTTATATTCCCTCAATGTTTATCATGTCAGGGAAATACCCCAGCACTTCCTGATTGCCGTGGGCTCTACCAAGAGCAATGAGCAGGGGACCAACAGGGAAAGAGGTGTCAGGATGTCACTGTTCTGGAAGGAGAGAAGATATTCTAAAAGGAAACATGTGTCCCTTCCTTTGCACTCTGAGAATACTGATATTATAAACCCAAGGAATTACCATTTGCCCAGAGTCATGCGCACCCTTGGGAAGGAGAAAGGCTGAAGCCTGGGCACTGTCAGAGGAGGAATTTGCCCCCTAGAGAGGCTTCCCACAGTTCTTTTGAAACAGGCACCTTTCCTGCATTTCTTTCTTTGTTATAAAATTGTATCACTGCTACAGAGAAGGGCAGAGAAAGGAAGAGTCTTTCTCTCCTGGGTTCAGCCAAACCATAAATAAATCCACCTGTGTTGACAGTTGGTTTCCTGATTTCCTTGAAGAAGAGCAGCTGCATTGTGGTGGTGTTTTTTTTTTTTTGGTTTTTTGTTTTTTGTTTTTACATTTTCTATTTTTTATGGGTGCATGCATGTTTGTGAGTCCACAGGCACACCTGTGTGTAAGGTGATGGGCATGCACATTTGTACTCACCTGTATGCATGAGACTGAAGTTGGCATCAGGAATCATCCCCCATCTTCTACTCTGCTGAGTCAGCATCTTACAGTGAAACACAGAGCACAGCTATGGCTAACCTATTGACCCAGTTCCTCTAGGGGTAGCCTGTCCCTGGCTTTGGAGGCTGGAATTACAGGCAAGCTGCCACCCCACCAGGCATTTGAGTGAGTTAGCACTAACACTTGGAATAAAGTACTTTAGCCACTGAGCAATCTCTCCAGTGAGGGTTTATGGTTTATTAATCTTAGTTGCCACCCTCTTACAATGGAATATTGTAAGCTTGCTGTACAAAATGGAGGTTACCAGTGACTCCCAGCATGCCCTCTGCCTATGGTGGCCAGTTTTTATCTGGATTTCGGGTATGGAAGCCACATGAAGGCTAGCTTTCTGAGATTTTCTTGTCTTTTATTAAATAAACTAGTCAGAGCACTACAAGCTTTAAATTGTTTTATTTTTCTTTTTGTTTCAAAGACAAAGAAGATATTTAGAACTTCTCCAAAAACAATCATAAAAACAGCAGAGGGAAGTGCTCCTTGTTATACCAGAGATTTATTTTTTAAATTTCTTTTATTATTATTATTATTATTATATTTTTACATTTCAAGTATTTTAAAATTCAAACTTTTTTATTACATTCTTCCCAAAGTCCAAGTCCTTCCAGATCTTCCTCTCCTTCCTACCCACCAAACTTCAAGCTCTTTCTCAAAAACAAAAACCCAATACAATAATAAAATCCCCCCAAAACAAGAAAACAAAATAAAAAATACATATCACAAAAGAAAAATCCATTGAACTGTAACCAAATAAAAGTACACACACACACACACACACACACACACACACAAAAAAAAAAAAAAAACAAAACCCCGTGTAGTCCATTATTATGCTGGTCAATCACTCCTGCATGTGAGGTCCCTGAGTAGTTGATGTACCAAGTGTCACTCTATTAGAGAAAACTGATTTTCCCTCTCCCAGCAAGTACAAGTGACAGTTCAGTCACTAACCTTTACCCCAGTGGCCAGGTTTCCATTCATTTATTCACTTTTAGAAAATATATAATAAGATAAAACAAGACCCATCGCATCAAAGTTAGAAAAGACAAAAAGAACCTAACAGAAGGCACAGGATCAGAGGCCCACTCATTCACACACTCGGGAATCCCATAAAAACTAGAAGCACACGGAGGATCTAGTGCAGACCCGTGTAGGCCCTGTGCATGCTGCTCAAGTCTCTCTGAGCTCTTAGGAGCTTTGCTCATGTTGATCTAGAGGGATGTAGCACGAATCTTAAAGTGTCTTATTAATAAAAACAAACCTGGAGCCAGGTATTGGGGTGAATGCTGGAAGATCAGAGAAGCAGAGCAAGCCACAGCTACCTCACCTGGCCAGTTCCTCGGCTGATCCTGTTTCCTCAGACTGGAAGCCTCTGAGTCCTCATCCAGAATGAATCTCAGCTGAGCTGCTGCTCCAAAGCCTGAAGCTTAACCAGCCAAAAGCTTCTGGTTCCTGGTCTTCACGCCTTATATACCTTTCTGCTCTCTGCTATCACTCCCTGAAATTAAAGGCGTGTGTCACCATGCTTGGCTGTATCCTTGAACACTCAGAGATCCAAGGTAGATCTCTGCCTCTGGAATGCTAAGATTAAAGGTGTAAGTGCCATCATTTTCTGGCCTCTGTATCTAGTGGCTGTTCTGTTCTCTGACCCCAGGTAAGTTTATTCGGGTGTACAATATTTTGGGGAACACAATACCACCACAAGAGGGCTTTATTTTCTTGGTGTCTTTCATCTCTTCTGGCTCTAATGCTCTTTCCACATCCTCTTCTGTGGAGTTCACTGAGCTCTCAGGGGGAGGGATTGAGGGATTTGATACAGACATCCCATTTGGGGCTGTGTGTTCCAAGGTCTCTCACTCTCTGGGTACTGTCTGACTGTGGGTCTCTGTGTTTGATCCCTTCTGCTGCAGGAGGAGGCTTCTCTGCTGATAACTCAACAAGACACTGATCCACGACTATATCAAAATATTTAGGAGTCATTTTATCAATACATTTCCCCCCTTTTTAGACCAGTATTATTTGGTTTTACCCTTGATCCCTGGGCTGTGGCTTCTCAGGTTCCTGGTTAGCCAAGCAGTGTCAAGTGTGGGTTTCATCTTGTGGAGTGGGTTACTCCACAATCTTTGTGCCGCCATTGTCCTAGCATATCTTGCAGGCAGTGCACCATTGCAGATGAGGCTTTGTGGCTGGGTTGGTGTTTATGTTTCTCTTCTGAGAGCCTGCAGAGTACCTTCCTGTACAAAAGATGCTGGAACAAGGAGTGAAGCCTCTATGTAGGCATGGACTTGACATCTCTAAGCTCAGTGAGTAGTGGAGGTGAAGTGTTAAGGAATGGAGCCTTGGTGTCAGTTTGTGGGAAGTAGCCTATAGTCTTGGCAATAGCCTGGATTGTTTGGGGATTCCATGGGGCCCTTTGGCCAACAACCCTTATTTTTCTATTTCCATCCACCATGACATATGTAATGTACAACTTAGCTTCCCTGTTCCTGGATTCCACATTCAATAGAGAGGATACAAATTTTAGTTTCTTCAAAGGCTGTCATTTCATTTACAGAGGAAGCATTTTTAGCTTCTAGCATGTGTCATTTGCACTTATATATATGCAGACACCATCATACAGAGCACAGAGTAAGAGTCATGACCTTGAACTCATCTCCAATGTCAATCCAATGGGGCTTTCTCTTCAAAAACAAAATAATGACATCATCACTTCTAATTTTAGTCCTGTGTATTTACTTACGTTCTTTTCCATTTGGGATAGGTAGGGGGCTCCTAGGAACTAGAATGAAATGTATATGGAAGGCCCACTCTTGGGCACACATAAATTTTAGAAATGTCATTGAAGTTGTATAATGATATTGCTTTTGGAGTAAGGCCCAGAAGATATCCATTTAGAGTTGTATATGATATTTAATGTGCAGGAATGAAAGAATCAGTTAAAACATCCCATCACCAGCAATGAGCATAGGTAGAACAGAGCTCTAAACTTGTTCTAGTGCTTGTGTGGGACTTGCACATGAATCCCCAGCTCTGAGCATCATTTATTCTAGTTCTGTCTAAGGAAGGATTTAAGAAAGAGAAGCAAGTGACTTAGTCTATGTGTCAGGAGCCGGTCCCCTGCCAGATCATAGCTTGTCTCTTTGGGAAGGTAAAAACAGTCTGGAGATGTGGGGAGCTCTGTACAAAGAAACTCAGTTAGTTGTTCATTTTCTCATCTCACACCCTTCCTCTCAAAATCATTAAACCCTAATTAAACTTGAAATAACTTCTGAGGAAAGCAGATGTAGTAATTGTGGAGAGAGGGGAAGCTGTACTTCAGGGACTGGGGCCCTGCAGAGGCCTTCCTCCCCCTGACATGTGACAACATGAAACTTGAAGTCCACACTACCTGATGGCAGCCAAGAGCCCCACAGATCCTGACAGTACAAATAGGACCTGGCAAATGTCACTTCCCAGAGCTGCTCCTGAGGCTGTCTGCACCACAGAGGTCCAGGTGAGTTCATGGAGGTAAGATCTTCGATCCCCTCAGCTGTGCCAGGGAGAGTTTCACTAAAGCAGAAGTCTCTCTCTTTGCCTAAGCCGGGGAGCAGCTGAGAGGCTCTGTGATCCTCGGGACCTCCGCTTTCCTTCTGACCCTACAAGGCTGGTCCCTGACTCCAGAAAGACCAAAGGAGACTAGTTCCTAGAGATACAGAAATGGAACAGAAATGTTGAAGCATCACTGTCTATCCTCAGGCTGGAGGATCATGACAGAGCTCTGGCTAGGTCTTTGCTTAAGGTTTCTTCCTTTTTTTTTTTTTTTCTTCTTTAAAGGAATCAATAGTGTACCAAAGATTTCAGATGTCTCTCAAACCCTGGAGATAATCGGGATGCACTCCTGTAACATCAGCACTAGAGAGACTAAGACAAGGTAGTTGTTGTTCAAGGCTAGCCTGGTTTACATAGGGAGACTGTGTCTCAAAAATAACAAGACAAAACAAAAACAGAACTTCTTGTTTTTAGCTTCCATGTTTGCCAGCATTGTGACTCCAACAGTATCACTAGTGTTTGTAACGTGGATACTTCTCACTTTTGGTGCATTTCCACTTTTAAAATACTTGCACGTGTCTTCTCTTACAATAACATCTTAACTCCTAATTTGAAGGTTTTCCTTGGGTATCCATCCTTAGTCTCTCCAGTCTATCACATAATAATGTACATACTTATATCAGCTGCAGTCTTTGTACGCCTGCCAGGTGTGGAGAAATATAAACCACTAAGTGTAACAGTTATCATTACCGTCTTGAGAATTCTTGCTATCAAGGATTCAGGCTGTGAACTAGCACATCCTGAATAGCTCGTCTAAATTTTATCCCAGTGCTAGGCAGCAAAGAGAAATAGTCTGTTTTGGTTTTGTTTATTTGTTTTTAGATAACCAGAATGGATGAATGTAACCTATGTCACCTTCTTGGGGTTTATTTCCAGACATGGGATCATCCATATTTCTAAGCACAAGTCCATCTTGTCTTTTAAATGTATTTCCTATAGTTTTTCCTACTATAATGTGGAAGATGAATTGCCCCTTCCTCCTCTTACAGTCCACTCCAGTAGAAGGAATCACTTATTAGATCAGAATCTGTTTTGAAATATGACTGAAACTTTGGTGTTGGTGGAAAGAGAAGAACAGAGGGTAGGAATCCCCAGGAAATCAAATATTAAACAAACAGAAAATATTAGTATTTTCCATCAGGATTTGATATGAATTATTGAAGGGATTTTTACAGATTCCAGCCTCTGACTAAACACTGCATTTTTATTCTAAATTGTTAATGAATGCTGATGTGTTTGTTATTACTGTCTGGAGCATATTTCATTATGTGCAGATATCCGGGATGGTATTGCAATTTCTAGGACACACCAACAATAGGGCAATAACTACCCATCTGTCAGAGGAGCAGTTGAAGGGCAATAACTGACATTTCTAGAGTCATGAGGCAACATAAACCCAAACCTGGGAACACGGCTCAGTTCATGCAGATCACAGGTGATACCATCAAGACATAGACAGTTGAAACAATCCTGTAAGTTTCACAGGAATAAAGGAACAGACACATTCCAAGTACTCAGAACACACAGACCCATGAAATATTCAGTTTCCTCTCATTCCAGAAAAGATGCCCAAAGCTTACCATGAGTCCCTGAGAAATGAGAACAGAGCTCCTGAACATGAAGAATAACATCCTGCCGAGATCTAAGGTTCTGGAATCAGCTCAGACCGATGCAGAACAAAGCAGCCTGCCTGATACACAGGTTGGAGAAGAATCAGGAGAAGCAGCTGCAAAGCAAACTGACAAACTGCTGCTCACAAGGCCCCTCAGAGGCAAATGACACCGTGAACTCTGCGATGGGGGATCCCTGCTACACAGTAGCCCCAACCTATGGTACTGTAGGTAGCCAATACTGAGGAGTTGTAACTCAAAAACTTCACTCATTTCATAGCGGCACATAATACTTCATTAATCCCCTTCTCTTATCCACCTCCTCCTTATCTCTGGTGGACAGCTGATCCATGCTCCCTTAATGCCCTAAGGTCACTCACTGGAGTTACAAACACTCTGAAGTCATAAACTGGGGTCACAGCTATCTGCTACCCCCTCTTCTAGGAAGCGCTACAGGGCTCTGCAAGACACCGTCCTTACCTGCAACCTGGTGGGCACATGAATTTTTCAGCATATCTCTTTGTGACTCAGCTTTAACTGTCAGGCCTCATATGGAAAGGTTATATAATTTGAGTTGACATTGAGGACTACCTTAAAAAGTGATTAGTGAACATTAATACTGAGTGAAGTCACAGAGTGGTCAATATAGAAACTTTTAAAATATTAAGATGTAGATATAGAAGTTATAAAACTTCAAAGCTAAAGGCAAATCTAGAAATTGTTACATTAGTCAAGATGCATTTAAGAAAGGAATATCAGACAAAGGAGGAGACAGTGTGGAGGGTAAGGTACTAAATCTGAAATATGTTACAGGTGTTGACCCAGCAGGGATTCCCAGTGTGTGTGAGGTGATGTGGGGAAGGCACACAGATTCAGCATGAACCTCGGGCTTTGGGAGTCAGGTCAGGAAATATCATGAAATAGAATGAGAAGCAGAGGAAGAAATGTTGGTTGGAGAAACTGGAGTTCAATTAAGCTATGCTGAGAGTTAACTAGGATAATCCATGCACAAAGAAAGACAGACAGACAGAAACACACACACACACACACACACACACACACACACACACACACCATTTGAACATGTCAATTTTTCTATTGTAGAGCTCAAAAATAAGAATTTCCTTTAAAACTTTACATTTTGAATGGCAGTTCCCAAACTCACCTGTCACAGCACAAACAATATCCCAGAGTCCACAGTGGGGAGAATTGGGGCATTTCCAAGATTTTATTTGCAACATTACATGTGTCCATTGCTGCCTTATGTACACTAGAAAATGCTATTGTACAAAATGTGTATTTCAGATCCATGTCTAGCACTTCTGACACTTTCTTGAAAGAGTCTTTGCATCCTGGACGAAAAATTTTCTGCCTAGGAAGGAGGAAATGGTTTTGAAGTTTATTAAGGAAATAATTTTTTTCTTAATGACTATGGTTGGCACTCTGGGGAACATTTCTGTTTCTGTGAATTATATGTTCAGTTGGTGGGGGGGCCCTGAGAGGAAACCCATACACCTTATTCTTATCCACTTGGCTTTTGCAAACATCATAATTCTTCTTGCAAAAGGATTGCCAAAGACAATAGCAGCTTTTGGTTTAAGAAACTTTCTAGATGACATAGGTTGTAAGATCATTGTTTACCTGGAGAGGGTGGCCCGTGGTGTCTCCATCTGCACCAGCAGTCTCCTTATTGTGGTCCAGGCCATCATCATCAGTCCCAGAGCATCTGGGTGGAGGAGGCTCAGACCAAAGTCTGCATGGCACATCTTTCCATTCTTTTCATTCTTTTGGATGCTCAATTCTTTAATAAGTATGAACCTAATCTACTCCATCACAAGTATAAACCTGAATATGTCACAGCTTAAGAGTGAAGACAACTATTGTTATTTTATGCTAGAAAGTCAGAAAACAAAGTGGATTGTTCTTCCTTTCATGGTCCTGAGAGATGCTGTGTTTCAGGGTGCCATGGGAGGGGCCAGTGGCTACATGGTATCTCTTCTCCACAAGCACCACCAGCATGTCCTCTACCTTCAGAAGGCCAAGCTTCTCTACAGAACTCCCCCTGAGCTGAGAGCTGCTCAGAGTGTCCTCCTTCTGATGTTCTGTTTTCTTTTCTTCTACTGGACTGACTGTGCTTTTTCTCTATTTGTAAGTCTCTCTTTACAACATGATTCCTTGATGGTAAATATCCAAGAATTTCTGGTCCTGGGTTATGCAACTTTTAGCCCGCTTGTGTTGATTCACAGGGATGGACTTCTGGCTGCGTGTTGGCATGCTCAGTGGGAAAAATTGAGAAAATGTGTCTCTCATTTATCTGTTCAATGAGTATGAAAGAACTCTCAGTTCTACAAAAATCCCAAAACACAATTAAGCATGTGTTTATTCTCAGACGATCTTCCTGGTGACTCAAGCCTTGAGGGGAGAAAGAGGGAGACCTTAGCATATTATAGTGATGTAAAAACCTCACTCTGCAGATTGCCACCCTTGTGAAGGGACTTTAATTTTTTTAGCTTTTCTATATTTGTATTCATTTCTTATGTATGAATAATTTGTCTGCATTATGTATGTGTAACTTGTGCATGCCTGGTGCTTTTAGAGGCTGGAAGAGACCATCAAATGCCCTGTTACTTATGGTCCTGAACCAAAATATGGTTGGTAGGAATTGAACCCAGATCCTCAGTGAAGCCAGCTACTGCTCTTAAGTGAACCATCTCTCAAGCCCTGAGAAAATGACCTTAATTAGAATTTGTAAAATTGGTTGTACTCCTAGCATGACTGGAAGCATGAAGGTGAATTTGGTAAATTTATCAAAATTTATAGTGATTTAATTCTGTTAGTGCAAGAAATTCTGTGTCTTGTATCTGGCACTGTGCTTGCTAACTGTTAGTACCACAGGTTATTTTGGGATTCTTCAAAGTGTCTGTAGGATTCTATCCATAGAAAAGATTTTACAGATTTGTGAAAGATGATGTGTACTGTGCAGCCAGTCACTAGATGACCAATGCACCAGTCACAGCATTTAAATGAATGGAAACATTTTATTGGTGTTATATTCATGAACATTCTCTGCAAGAATGAACACTGTATACATAGGACAAACATTTTATTACTCAACATAGAATTGTGGGACAATGTAGAGACATAAAACCTGAGGAAGCTTAAAAAATAAAGGGTTCCAAACACACAGAAACAGAGTCAAACGTGGCTTCTTGGTAACTGCCTTTTCTTGGGTAGGCTTTGTGCTAGTGGCAAACAGAGCTGTGATTCCTTTAAGAGGCAGTTTCCTAGCTCCATGCTATGGACAAATATGGGCGTGGCTCCTTTAAGAGGTCTGCTACTGAACACTTAAATGGGGTTCATGAGCATCAGGCAGCACTCTACTTGGTGACAGTTTAGACCCAACAACTTCCCAGAACTGGTTCGGTAAATTTGGCTCCCACCAGTACCTTCTCTCATGAAGCTAGCCTCTCAGGGAACCAAGTGGGGGTGAGCCAGCTGCCAATGCCATGTGGCAATGCATGCACTAAGCTGAGCAGTGCCATCAACTAACAGCAGTTTAAGACTGGTCTCATGCAATCAAAGAACAATACAGATGTTGATCTGTAAAGACAGATCCAGATGGAAAAACCTCTAAATGGGTTACAGTGTGTTTAAAAATATAATAGGCTTGGGAAAGAAAAGAGAAAGGATATATACAGTTAAACAATAAAAAATACTTTAAAAATAATAATGTCTTTTAAAAAGTAGTAAAATAAAAAATAATAAGCCAGATAAAGATGGGAAATACACAGAGAGTCTGGATCCTGTGTGTTATTGTTATTGTATTATCTTCAGACTTTTGTGATTGCTAATGAAGGAACAACAGCTACTAAGACACACTGGATTATGAAAACTGCTGGATTAAACCAACCTATGTATTTTAAAAATGCCTTGACTTCAAAATGGAAGTAAAAATATGTTACTTTGGGGAAGAAGTTGTGCTTTTATTTCCACAGGAATGAGAAGCTGTGGATTCATTCCAGGTTGATATGGTTCACGTATGATCAGGGAAGACCCCCTGAAAATCCTGGCTGAAGACATAAAGAAATAAACCTGAAAAAACTACAAAGCATGTAATGTATATTTTACCTGCTCAGATATAAAACAAAAAATCATCTTTGACTAATTTGTGTACAATGCACAGTCTGTACTTGTATTAATAAAGCCATGTATGTTACTGTTAAAAGTTTATGTATTTTCAGAGCAAGGGGACCAGACACCAATAAAAACAGATGGCCCAGGTGATCTAGCATCTCAAAATGCTTCTGCTTCAGTCTCCTCAGAATTCTGCATCCAAAACAGCTTCAAGACTGCTGGCTGACTGGGTCCAGCCTCACGAACTACTCTAGCCATAACATAACAATTATCTTGATTTTCTCAAGTTTTCCCAAAGATACCAGTGACCACAGACAACAGGAAGTAGTCTAGAGAATGATGCCCACATTTCCAAAAGATGGAGTATGGGTGGGTTTTGGTTATTCAATGGATTATAAATGTTTGTCATTGTTTAGAGGGGGGTTGGTTACAAGTTGTTATTGGTCATAGTCAGAAAAAAAGCTAAAAAAGGAGTTAAATTCAAAGATCTCTTTTTAAGGGAAAAAGGGAAATATGATATAGGAATGATGAAGAAAAAAGTGTAGATTATTTAATCTACTTTAATCCAAAAAAGAACTATTAATCTCAAAATATTTTACATTGGTATGGATTTTGGCATGTTGATACAAATTTAAAGGTAATTTTGTTGTACTGTATGTATGTTTCTACTCTTGTTTGGGGTATTGTGTTTATGAGGCTCATTTAAAAATGTAATATATAATTAAGAAATACAGATTAATAGTCATCTACAATAGTCAACCTTATAATCATGTTTGGTATGTTTTCAAGGTCACACACAGATATACTTAAATAGATGTTCTTCAAACACTTCAAAGACATACAGAGTATGGCATTTAACACATTTAATAACCTAAGGCTTTTGGTGACAATGAGACAAGTCTGCCTCTGAACATACCAATTTACTTCAAGAGAGGGTGATGGGCATCAAAGAAATTGCATATGGAGTTTTTTCTTTACGGCAAAAGTTAGGCATGTGGGCAAAGAAATTCCCTTTGCCTCAACTGCTGACAGTATGCTGTCCAAACTGCACAAGAAAGGCAACTGCCAAACTTTGCCAATACAAGGTAGGACAGTCTTTCAAAATTCCCTGCTTCTCAAAAATGTCTGTCTAATATATTAGACCTGTAGAACAAAGGTGGATTTCCCAATGTTATGGAAGACTTTGGGTGACTGTCCAGGCAGCCAGATGTCACTGTCATTTAGTAACATTATACCCTTCTGGGGTCTTTGAGGGAATTAAACAATAAATAATTTGACTTAAAGTTTTCTTTAGTTATAATAAAAAGGTAAATTAGGTATAAAACTTTAGACTCACAAAGATAAGATAGATAGTATTTTCTCTAAATTTGCCAAATACAAATGGACTGAATATATTAACTGTAATTCTTACTTGATAACTCTTACCTTCCTTTTTGTTAGACAATAAGGGGGAATTGTGGAATATTTCTTTATACTGTGTGAATATTTGTCACTGTGATTGGTTTACTAAGGAAGCTGACTGGCCAATAGTTGGTCAGGTAGAGGTCAGGTGGGACTGGCAGACAAAAAGAGAGCATGAAGAAGAAGGGGAGGAGTCTCGGGAGTTGTGAGGAGATGCAGAGGAAGCAGGAGATGAACTTGCTGTACTGAGAAAAGGTACCGAGACTTGTGGCAGAGTGTAGATAAGATATAGGGATTAATTTAAAATGTAAGAGTTAGCTAGTAACAAGCCTGAGATATTGTCCCAGCATTTATAATTAGTAATAAGTTTCTGTGTGGTTATTTGGAAAGCAGCTGATGGGACAGAGTTGATTGGCAGTCAAGACACAAAACTCTGCCTACACCTACCAATTGTACAATTTTATTTCAATGATTATATCCACAACTATTGTTCAGTTATGTCACATCTGACTAAAGCCTCTGTAACACTGGGTTTTGGGTGCATCATGGTTTTACTTACCATGATGAATAGGTTTTTTCCCCTTGATTGCCCTATATGTACAAAACAATTGAGTGATGTGTATTGTATTGTGCTGTAGCTTATTAATCCGCTTGTTTTTCTAATATAAAGATTTATTTTTACTTATGTGTATGTGCTTGTGTGAATGTATGCTACATTTATACAGGTACCCACACAGACCAAAAGAGGACATTGAGTCCCAAGGAACTAGAGCTATAGGTTGTCATGAGTCCTATGAAGTGGGTGTTGGATAAGGAACCAGGATCCTCTGCAAGAAGGGCAGATCTCTTAACCATCCCTCCAGCTCCTTTTCACATTTCTCATGTAAATGTGACTTGTTTGTAGGTAACATCCATTGCTTCTCTTGGTTTCACACTCTTCTGTTAAAGCCATTTTCTAGAAACTGACATAAAGGGCCGGATTAATGAACACTTTCTCAGTGTGTAATTTGATCCAAAAAAAAAAAAATGGTGTGAGAACATGGAGAAGGAGTGAAGAAATATGTGTTAAATCTGCATCATGAAGAGATTGTTCAACATTAAGAATAGACAGGGGGTCTGAAGAGACGACTCGGTGGGTAAAATCACCTGCAGACAAGCCAGACAACCTGATCTATCTCAGACAAAGAAAACTGGCTCCCACATATTGTCCCCTGACCTCCACATGCGTGCTGTGACACACACAAACACACAAAATAAACTTTAAAATAATTAAAACTTTTTTTTAAAAAAATGATGGACAGGAGATTCATAATTGTTGACACCGCATGCCCAAGGATGGTCTGGACTCTGAGTGGTACATAGAGTTGCAATTTTTAATTTCCCCTTAAAAGTCAGAGTAGATTGGGGAAAAATATTGATCAGAAGGTAAATTAAAATTTTAATACATGATGAAAATAGTTAAAGATCTAAATAATTAGAGGATTATGAAGGCAACCTGGACAGGAGACTCA
This sequence comes from Peromyscus eremicus, assembly GCF_949786415.1. Taxonomy (NCBI): domain Eukaryota; kingdom Metazoa; phylum Chordata; class Mammalia; order Rodentia; family Cricetidae; genus Peromyscus; species Peromyscus eremicus. The sequence continues at coordinate 39,689,382 of NC_081420.1, forward strand.
CTTATGTCCTTCAGGTAATGTAAAAGAGATTTGACAATTGGAGTTGGATTAGTATAAATATCTTCTCATACTTTATAATTTCTTTCTTTCATTTTTTTTTTTTGAGACAGAGTTTCTCTTTGTAGCACTGGCCTGGAATTTGCTCTGTAGACCAGACTGGCCTTCAGCTCACAGAGATTGCCTGCATTTGCTTTCTGAGTGCTGGGATTAAATGTTAGCTATCATGCCCAGACTATAATTTTTTTATGTTGGACGCATTGATTGCCACTAGCACGGACTTGTGGGACATTATGCTAAAGGAAACAAGTCAGCTACATGTAGACAAATACCACGTGATTTTACTAATAAGTGGAGGTTAAATACAGAGGAGAACAGAGTCTTCAGTGTGTGGTGTGCGGCCTACAGCCCTCAGAAACTACCTCCATTTGTGAACCTGCTTGTGGCTGGTTCGTCCATATAATTAGAAATATGAATCTCTGGCTACTCAGAGCTTACCAATCTTTACCTTCAAATTCTCCCTGTCATGTGACTTTTCCTAGGAAGACATTAAAAAGAATCTGTTCACCCCAGATAGGGTAAAAAATGTGCAAAGAATTGGTTCCATCCAATTTGAAGTGAGTGAACCAGTTTACTTGGATCTCCTGGGAACATCTTTATTTTAGGCACATGGAAAACACAAAGCTGCATCCAAAAGATGAAAGTCTGGTTCCAACATGGATGACAACCCCAAAAGAGCTGTACAAGAAGAGATCCCAATCCTCAATCAACCTTTTATCTCCTATATTACCCCCCAAACAATATGCAGCTATGGCAGGAAGAGGTGAAGATGTGAAAACAGGCCCTGCCTCCCATCCCCCATGAGACTTGAACTGTCTCATTTACAGTACCATAAGGCAAGCTTCCTCTCTGTTCTTCAGTGAATATCATTGCTGAGGTTGTAGGCAAGGGTATTCTGTGGGACAAACAGTAACTCTACGTCATGGTGGCCAATGGCCCTGTCACTCCTGAAGGAAAGAGATCTACCACAAAACTGCATTACTCCTCTGGTTCATACATTCTCCCCACTCCTTGCAAACTGTTCTCTTAATATCTTGAGATGCTGAATCCCAAGCCCAAGTGGGTCCCTGAGCTGGTTCATAGCTTGGAAATGTGGGTGGAGGACCGGTTTGGGGACCCTGGAAAATAGTTACAGAACATGTTTGGATTTTGTGTTGTGTGTTTTCTCAGCTCACATCCTTAGTTAATCCACAACAAGTGCTGGGATAACCTCTGAGCCAAACAGTGTAATGATTGTAGAGGAAGAAGAAAAGCTGCCACATGGGCCGAGACTCTGCAGAGTTTCCTGACAAGGTGATGATGACAGCTGAAGTCTTTGTGCTGCTTCCTTGGAGCAAAGAACCACAAGATCCTGAAAGTGCAATAAGACCTGGGACTCCTCACCCTGCCAGGCTGACTCAGCACTCACCTTTGGGCTCAGCACAGCAAGGAGACCTTGAAACCCTTCAGTTCACTGAATGTAGTGCTAGCCTCATCTGTGACAAGTTCTTACTATTTATCTCTAGGTAGTTTCTAAGTCACAATCCTCCTGCTGTAGTCTTCCTGGTGCTGGGAGTAGAGGCTTGCACTACCAGTGTGGTAAGGGCAGTCATTTTTTGTTAAGCTATAAGTTTGTTTGGAGAAGGGTCACTTTTTTGTTTGTTTGCTTGCTTTTTTTTTTTTTTTTTGAGATAGGGTCTCATGATATCATTATGGCTGATAGAACTGGCCATGTAGAGTGGTCTGGATTCAAACTCAAAGGGATCTGCCAGCCTCAGCCTCCCAGTACTGGGATTAAAGGATTTCACCACCATACCTGGTTTAAGGGTAGTCATGTTTAAGAGCCTCCAATCTCTGACTCTATAGTTATTCATCCAATAGTCTACCTTTATTAATGAACACTAATGTGCTTGTGATGGAAGATTATAGCATAATTCAATAAATGTTGAAGACTCAGGATTACAGACTGCATTGCTGGAGGTTAGCCTCCATATATATAATGGAGGAAGCAGAAACTGAAGGACAATAACTAATGCCAAGTGCTACCTGCTACCAATCCTAGGTGCAAGCCAGGGTTCACACAGCTCAGGCTTCCAGAAACCTGCAGGATAGAAAACTCTAAAGCAATGATGTAACATTAACTGGGAAGCAGAAGAGGAAGGGTTCAGATCGGCTTTCCAGCTATTTAGAATATAAGCAAATCTTAGGGACCCAAACGCACAGTTTCCTTTACGCTAACATACTGTCCCATATAAATATGCCTATATGGGAGACATGGTTCTTGGATGTGAAACAGTAACTTCCTCCCCATCTAGAAATCAGAAAATCAACTTGGTCTGAGAGAGATCACAGTGACCCAGTTATTAACAAGGTTGAAGGAAAAGATATGGGTAAGGCCAGAGGGAAACTAAAAACTGACTGCAGAAATTTTTTAATCCCATGACAATACACAACAGTAAGTTATTCTTCTTCCTCTTATCTACCTTCAAAAGTATCCACACATATAGAACAAATCCAGACTTTCTTTAGAGGTCAAGAATCAAAACTCAGACCTCATGGTCAAGTGCCACCCTGCAGCTCCTTGAGGGCACTCTCCTGCCTACACACAGTAGATTATTTGATTTTTTTCAACAAGAGACTTTTTGGGACATCTTTGAGTTGTTCAGCTTTAATTGTTTGATCATAAATGGAAAAATTATGCAGCTTGACATACTATTGAAGGCTAAAATGTCATTTAATACTAAAGCGCAGAATCGGTTTGAGGTTCAACTACAACCCAGGAAACATCAAAGCTCTGGAGCAAAGACACACAAGTTGGAAGGAAAAAGGCTACCCTGGAAGTCATCTTGCTTACCAAAGGGGAGACAGCAGGGAAAACTGAATCAAACGAAATGGAGAGAGAAGTGGCTGAGCAAGGAAAAGTGCTTGCTGCCTACCTGAGAGCCTGAGTTCCTTCCCAGAACCATGGTAGAGAGACAGAGCCAGTTCCTGGGTGTTGACCCCCAACTTCCACACACACACACACACACACACACACACACACACACACACACAGAGTACATGTATGTGCTTATGTATACATATACATATATATTATATATATATATACATAAAATGAGTCAATGCTTTTAAAGAAATAAAACTAGAAACACAGTAGAAATTGAAGCACCTACAGTCTTGGAGATGTTAAAGAACTTGAAGCAACAGGTTCCCCAAGTGTCTGCAAATAGGATGTAGGTAAGATGCATTGATTTAGCCCCTGACATTTGGAATTGCATGGTGGTAATATGATAGAATGAAACAGAATCAAATACAATAAATGAAATAACAAAAATAAGAAATAACTCCAGAAGTTAAAAAAAAATATTAGGTTGTTTTCAACCATCCTGAGCTTGACCATGGACAGAGTAAACAAGGATTCAATTTGATTTTTCCACTATGGGGCTCAAACAGCACGGTTAGAAAATTTAGATATTTGTTCTGTGTTGCAGAATATTCCTTTGCACTGTGTGAAGATGTGTCACTGTGATTGGTTTAATAAAAAGCTAAATGACCAATAGCTAGTCAGAAAAAGGTTAGGTGGGACTTCTGAGTACAGAAAAGACTCAGAGAGGAAGAAGGTTGGAGTTGCCAGCCAGATTCAGAGGAAGCAGGACATGCAGGAGGAGAGGTAAAAGCCACGAGCCACGTGACAGTATGTGGATTAATAGAAATGGGTTGATTTAATTTATAGGCACTAGTTAGATACAAGCCTAAGCTAAGGCCAAGCTTTCATAATTCATAAGAAGTCTCCATGTCGTGGTTTGTGAGTTGGCTAGTGGGACAGAGAAAGACTCATTACAGTTCTGTACTAGAAATGTGGTGATTTGAATAAGAATGGCCCTCACAGGCTCACCTATTTGACTGGTTAGTCAACATGGTAGAACACTCTTTGAGCAGGAATAGGAGCTGTGGCCTTGTTGAGAGAAATGTGGCACCAGGGTTGAGCTTGGAGGTTTCAAAAGCCCACCCCTGACCCAATCTCTGTCCCTTCTCTCTCTGTGTGTCTTTCTGTCTCTGTCTCTGTCTCACTGTCTCTGTCTCTCCCTCTGCCTCCAGATTAGGAGGTAACTCTCAGCTTCTGCTCCAGTGCCAGGAGTGCCACCATGCTCCCACCTTGCCCCCAAAATGATGATAATGGACTAACCCTTTAAAACTGTAAACAAGCCCTACTTGAATGTTCCCTTTGAGAAGAGCCGCCTTGCTCACGATGTCACAAGCCATTGCGGGCCATGAAGCAGTTTTAGCAGATGGCACTTGGTAATTTAGAGGGCAACTCACCACAGAAACGATTCTCAGAATGAAGAACCCTGTCAGGCAAGGCTTGCAAGGCCACCAACTCTGTAAACATTTGCTCCTGTCTGTAATTTAACATGTGCGGAAACAGCTGTGGTATCTCCCCAATACCTGCCCTAATTTTATATAACATGTATATGCAATCTCTTGATTACATCTCAATCTTATGGGCACCTATATTTGTGGATTTCTTAAGCTCTCATTAAGCTGCATAATTTTGATGAATAGAAATATACTCAAATATGCTTCATAGCTAGATCTATTGTTCCATGTGGACTGTAAGACACTTAGAAGTCTGTTCTCTATAATTAGCTAAGCTGACAGGGCACATTGGCCAGATGTTGTGTCTCTGTGGATAGCTCACAAGCGAGACTTTCACAGATTTTACTCAAGGGTAGAATTGCAGGTATCTGGCCTTGTTGTGTCAAAGTCCTTCAGAGATTTAATAGCTTCCCCCACTGGCCCTGCCAATGTCAAGACCTGCAGCTCCTCCCTGCTTTGACTTCAAAAGCAATTAACACTTTGTATTTACTTCCACACCAGTTTCTGATGCAAGGATTAAGCTCAGTTTACTATCTGTTCACCTTCAGTCTTGGATTTTATGTGAATAACAAGCAATTAACCAGCTAATTAATCTAACCTAGTCCAAAAGGGATTCAGTTTTATCTCTCAGTTACCATGGGAAGAGCTACGCCATGCATTTAGCTTTTGTCTGGGAAGAGCATGGTCACATGAACTAGAGGGAATAATGATCAGCATGAAAGGCAATAATTGTAGCTATATCATTTCCGTGTGAAAAATACAAATCTAAATGCAACACAAACAAACGAAAACAAAACAAACACAACCAAGAACAACAGAAATTTGATCAGACACTGTCAAAGAAAGAACCAAATGTATTTACATTATTTTCATCAGAATAAACAGCAAAATACCATGTGTATTTTTGCACATGATATTTTGTCTTAGTGCTGTAGATGAAGTCAGAAGATGAAGTGAAATAAATTACCCAGGCAATAGTCTTCCTTTGTCTTACTGGACTTGTTACTGTAGGAAAGATCCTAGTATTTGTGAGACATATATACATGTCTGCCTTGGGGACTGAGAAAAAGCCTATGGACCTATTCTCATCCACTTGGCATTTTCTAATATGGTCATTATTTGTACCAGGGGGTGCAGGGACATAGCCACAGTGTTTTATTTCAGGAACTTCCTCAGAGGCATTGGCTGTAAATACCTAAGTCAATAGCAAAGTTTAACTTGCTATTTCTGTCAACAGGAGCACTGACCAGCACCATTTCTACATCTCTCCGATCATCACCACAGCCACGAACATAAATTTGAGCCAGGCACAGTGACATATACCTCTAATGGTATGTGCATATTCCCAGCAGTTGGAAAGTTTGAGGCTGAAAGATCAGGAGTTCAAGGCTAGTGTGGTGGTTTGAATAAACATGCCCCCCATTAGCTCATAGGCAGTGGCACTACTAGAAGGTGTGGCCTTGTTGGAGGAAGTGCATCATGAGGGGGTGGATTTTGAGATCCCAAATGCTCAAGCAGGTCTGGTGTGACATTCACTTACTGCTGCCTGCAGATCCAGATGTTGAACTCTCAGCTCCCTCTCTAGTGCTGTGTTTCCCTGCATGCCCCCATGCTTCCCACCATGATGATAATGGACTAAACCCCGGAACTGTAAGCCAGCCCCAGTGAAATGTTTTTCTTTTATGAGAGTTGCTGTGGTCATGAAGTCACTTCACAACAATAAAACCCTAATTAAGACAGCCAGCCTCTGCCTTAAAGCAAGGGCCCAATTTGGTTTATTACATGAGACTGTGTCTCAAAAACAAAAAGAAAAACTTCAATAGCCAAAATGTTTACTTTTATTTGTAGCTATGTGTATGTGTCTGTGTACATGAATACAGATGCCAGAGAAGTGCAGAGATGCCAGATTACCCCGGACCTGGAGTTATGTGCAGTTGTGAACCACTTGATGTACTGGGAATCAAACATGGGTTCTTTGCAAGAGCAGCATGTGATCTTTATTGCTGACCTATCTCTTCAGTTTCCTCATATTTTTTAAAAACAAAATAACTCAGAAAGGTAAAAGGAAGTACTTATTAAACTTCTGTTATTTTAGTTTTTCTCAAAAGCAATAATTCTTATAGTTTTTTTTACTCTTGCAAATGATGGAGAGCAAATCTAATTAAAGATATGACTATATTCCATTATTTTCACGTTTTTATTTTATTAAATTAAAACACTCTTGAATATTTCATTCTATATCAATATATTTTGAGTTTATTTACCATCTTATAAATAACACAACAAAAAATCTTGCAAATTTTTAAAATTACATTTTTTTGTGGGAGGGGAGCATGCATGTGCCATGGCACATGTAGAAGTCAGAGGGCAGCTTAAGAGAGTCAGTTTACTTCTTTAACCATGTGATTCCTGGGGTCAAGCTCAGGTGTCAGTCTTGGTGATAAGTGCCTTTCCCTGCTGAGCCATCTCGACCAGTCCTCAATGCCGTAATTCTCTTGTAAGTGTGGAACTTGGGGGTATGTTTCCTGTTGTGTTGCTCTCTTTGCTTTGGTTCAGAAGGTTGAGCCTGGGCCTTGTCCATAGAGGAAGTCACCCTGACACTGAGTTACTCCTCAGCCCCTGAATATTTTCAAGTAGCTAACAAATGCACACTTGTTTGATATTTAGGCAATGTGTTTAGAATGATGTATACAATTTGTAAATTGTATTTCTTCAGTGAACACCTGTATCTGAAGGATTAGTTCCTAGAAATGAGGTTCCTGAATCAAAGGGATTCACTTCAGTAATTTGTGCAGATGCTGACACATCCCTCTGCTGATCTTCACTACCTGAAGCTCAGTGGAGAGAGACTTCCATCTATCTATGCAGAATTCACATCAAATGACTTCAATCTATCTATGCAGAGTTCACACTGAATGACCTCCATCTATCTATGCATAGTTCACACCAAATGACCTCCATCTATCTATACATAGTTCACACCAAATGACCTCCATCTATCTATCCAGAGTTCCTCTGAATGACCTCCATCTATGTATGCAGAGTTCACTCTGAATGACCTCTGTCTATCTATGCCCAGTTCACATTGAATGTTGAAGGATGATGTGAGAGTAAATGAGAAGATACCTGGGTCTCTTTCTCTTTGATCTGATCTTCATATCAAACATAGCCTGCTCACCACCAGCTGTACTGTGTGAGACTATCTTTACCTGCTTAAGCTTTTCTTACTTGATTAAAAAACATATACAAGGCATAGAAAATACTAACAGCCATTTCAAACCTCCTATTCTGAAGCAACATGGCTTCTCCAATCTTACTGAGCATGCCAACATTCAGCCAGGTGTCCATCCCTGTGAATCAGGATAAACGGGTTGAGAACTGCATAACCAAGGGTTAGAAATTTTTGAAAATGCATTGTGAAGGAGTCATTCTTCAAAGAGAAAGATAAATATAAAGAGACAACACAATCTGTCCAATAGAAGGAAAGAAAACAGAGCATCAGAAGGAGGACACTCTGGGCAGCTCTCAGCTCAGGGGGAGTTCTGTAGAGAAGCTTGGCCTTCTGAAGGTAGAGGACATGCTGGTGGTGCTTGTGGAGAAGAGATACCATGTAGCCACTGGCCCCTCCCATGGCTCCCTGAAACACAGCATCTCTCAAGATCATAAGAAGGAGAAACATGCTGTTTATTTTCTGACTTTCTTTTTTGAAATAACAGTATAAACTATTGTTACTCAGTTGTAATGTATTTGTGACTCTGTTTCTGATGGAGTGGAGGAGGTTCATGCTGATCAAGGAATTGAGAATCCAAAAGAAGAGCAGGGAGAGAAGCACGTGCCATGTGGACCTCAGTCTGAGCCTCCCCCACCAGGAGGCTCTGGGGCTCATGATGATGGCCTGGACCACAGTGAGGAGACTGCTGGTGCAGATGGAGAGGCCCCGGGCCATCCTTTCCAGATAAACAATAATGTGACAGCCCACATCACCTAGGAAGTGTCTCAGACCTAAAGCTGCAAATGTTGTTGGCATGCTCTTGGAGAAAAGCGTTATAATATTTGTAAAAGCCAAGTGCATGAGAATGAGGTGTATAGATTTCTTTCCAGAACCCACAAAAGTGCATATGTGATTCACCAAAACAGAAATATTCACCACGGTGCCAAGTCCAGTTATAAGAAGGAATATTGTTGTTTCACTAATATTCAAAACCATTTCTAACTTCGTAGGGAGATAATTTTGCATCTTCCAAGTAGAGTTTGAGGAAATGATATATATCTGTAAAATATATTTAATGTCATAGTGTCTTTCTGGTCTATAAAAGACAACCCGGATGTGTAATGGAACACATTTTCTATCTAAAGAATTCTACTTTTTTTTTCTTGTTAGTCTTTATGGGACATCTTATACCTTAAGTGGAATCTGTGGGAGAAGATAAAAATATCTGAAATTACAAAACATTTATATTAGCAAATAGACTTCCATATTAGCCAAATTAAATTACATGTTCAGATGTTTACATATTCCATGTGTTTTGAACCCCAGCATGTGTTGAAATAAACTCAAATGCTTACCCACCTGAATGTCTCCTTGTGTTTTCTATTTCATTTTGTTACCTCTGCTATGAGTCAGTTCCCAACCCGGACATTCCCTTAACCTCCTCTCCTGCACAGCTAGTCAATGGACACTTCTTTAAAAAACTGTGTCAACCCTGGTCATTCATCTCTGTAATCCCAGCTCTTGAACAAGGATGAGGCAGGATTGCTGTGGATTCCCCGCAATGACATAGAGAGTTTCAGGTCAGCCACAGTCACGTAACAAGACCGTCTGAACTCCCACCCCAAGAGAACCCTAGAGCAGCCCCAAAAGCAAAACAAAAATCAATATGAAAGAGCCAGGCGGATCTCTGTGAGTTCGAGGCCAGCCTGGGCTACCAAGTGAGTTCCAGGAAAGGCGCAAAGCTACACAGAGAAACCCTGTCTCAAAAAACCAAAAAAAAAAAAAAAAAAAAAAAAAAAAATCAATATGAAGCAAAACAACCCTATCTTACTGCATCAATAGTAGCATCTTTCAGAGTGGGAGACCTTTCTTCTTCTGTAATTCCTTTTGTTTTATTACTGTGTGGTTTTTCTTTTAAAATGAATATAGAAAAAAATCTGTGCTGTGGAATGGTCTTTCCTTATGTTGTGAATATGTGTTGTTATCATTGCTTAACAGTAAGCTGCTCTATGGCTAAGCAGCCTAGAGGCAGGTGGAAAACCCAAGCAGAGATCCATGGAGAAGAAAGGCAGGGCTGGAGGAGATGTTGAGAGCCGCCCCGGGAAGCGGGGAAGCCAGATGTAATGTAACAAAGGTAAAGTAATGAGACATGTGGAGACACAGAGATTAACAGAAATGGGTTAATTTCAGATATAAGAGCTAGCTAGTAAGAAGCTGAGCCAAAGACCAAACAGTTTGTAATTAATATATGAGCCTCTGAGTAATTATTTTATAAGTGGCTGTGGGACTGCGGGTGGGAGAGATTTGTCCAGACCATGGGCCTGGGTGGCACAAACTTCCCCCTACAGACCTGTTTTATGTCCTGTCTCTAGTGACTGCATCTTTGATTCATTTATCTTTATACTCCGTAGGTGTGTGCCTCTATGCCTGCCTTTTATCTTTTATCTCCAAGATCACTGGCAACAAGAACTGTGTGAATATTGGCTTGTTCCCAAGTCTGGGATGATGCAGCCTCATGAGTAGAATCCCTCATGAAGTACTGTCTTTCAGGCTCAGTTTCCTTGACTGCAAGATGAGCGATTACAATCTGTAGCCATGCATTAAATAAAGCATGCTGGGGTTTGAAATTCTCAGCCCTTAGTGCAATGAAGCACCAGGCATATCAGTAAGAACAGCTGTAACTGGTGTATTTAAATAAGAGTTGATTAAAAATTTAGTCAGACATCTAGAATCTTAAAAAAAAAACAAAATTCAAACTATTCCCCAATACCCTCATGTCATTAACAAATATATTTATGATTTTATGATTTTGGTCTAGTGTTTCCCATCTTCCCAGGATTCCTACCTTAATGTTAGTGAGGACCCAAATCTCCAAATCAGATTTGGGGTAAGCTTTGAAACCCCTATTACAATACTTCCAGTAGTTTTTGACTAACAATTTGAACAGTAGCAGGGATAATAGGGAATTACCTTCCTAAACAGCCATTGAATTATTGTTGGAAACTACTTAAAAGGGCGTGCTGTACATTGAGTTAGGTAACAACTCAGGCAAGCAACTGTGCCCATTTCAGACAGAGTTTTCTCAACCAGCAAAGGCAACAGTGCTTGATGCTTCAGAAAACTGAGTCTAATTTACAATGGATCATATTAACTTGTAACCTGGCCAAGATAAAGAATAATTATAATTTTCAATACAAATTGTTAGTAGTTTTCTCTATCATATTGGTATATAATGAAGTTGACTCAGAGGTATAGTATGTTATTTATAAGATTAGGGGAGACTTTGAGGATGAGTGCAGAAAAACATTTAAGATAAATACACATACACAGAGAGAGAAAGAAAGGGGGACAGAGGGGGACGATTTGTAGAATTAAGATCTTAATAGGTTAAGACAAAGTTTGTCCATATGTAAGAGACAAATATGCCCTGAAGACATTGTGTGGAAACTGATAATGGTGTAGTCATGGCACAGGTGAAGGCAGAGCTTACAGAAGAGAAGGGTTTCTGGTTTGTTTCCCCCTAGGAACTGGAGATGTTCTTGTATCATTCTTATTCTCCCCAAAAGGAAAGAGGCAACACACGGAAAGACCCTCCCTGAGCTCCCCAAAGGCACTGGCTCCTAAGCATGGAAGCCTGGCACTTAACCATCTTTCCAGCCTGTGGTACATACCTGTGGAGATCAGGCTCGCCCAGCCCTATGCCTCACAGTCAAAGAAAAAGGAGCTGTGTGGTTCAGAGGGAAATTTTGCAGCCCCAGGGAGGAACATCAAAGAGTGGTCAGGTGTGCTCACTGCAGCAGCCGAGGTGGAAGACAAGCTCTGGGTGAGTCCTCTGGCCAGGTGAGCCTTCCAGGGCTGCGTTTGAACCTTCTGGGTTCAGTCTTGTTTTCAACAACCTGTCACTGGGCTTCAGTTTTCACTCTCTTGTTCTCTGCAGAATCTCATCCCTGGGGCACATCTCTCTCTCCCTCCACAATTACTACATAGGTTTCTTCTAGAAGCTGTTTCAGACTTAATTGGAATTTAATTACTGTATGTAACAAACTATAGAAGTGATCCCTGGAAGTACAGTCTGGAGTTGAATTACTTTAACAAAAGGACACGCAGTGAGGAAGTGAACAGCAGCTAGGTTCTGAGTCTCGCTGCCTATGTCTCCACTCTGTGTCTCTTCACTGTCACAAAGTTCTGAAGCTGGGAATTAGAAAGGACTTGCTTTACAGGTACAGAAAAAGCAATGTCCTGTTCTTTCCTTGACCTATTCTATGAGTGACTGTTTCCTTCTTTGTCTATTAAACAGCAACTGGGACCCCGAAAACCAATGGAACTCCATGTGAAAGACTCATCCTGTCCTATAATGACCATCAGTACATATCAGAAGCTTATTATTATTATTATTATTATTATTATTATTATTATTTTGGTTTTTTGAAACAGGGTTTCTCTGTGTAGTTTGTGCCTTTCCTGGAACTCACTTGGTAGCCCAGGCTGGCCTCAAACTCACAGAGATTCGCTTGGCTCTGCCTCCCAAGTGCTGGGATTAAAGGCGTGCGCCACCACTGCCCAGCCTCGGAAGGTTATTGACTGATTTATTGGTGGAAGCAGTAAATTTACACAAGGAGCCAAATTGCCAGGTGAATTTAGGATGAACTGTGTTTTACAAAATGATATGCCCCTTATTTGACATTGAGTTATAGTTTATCTTGGAAAGGTTTCTCTGTTGGCTTAGTACATTCTCACTAATGGCTGCCTGTCTTTCAAGCAGAGGTCAATACTGTCACTACTTGGTGGAGAACAGGTAGGTCTAGTTGGTAATGACAGGCTCCATCAAGATGGTGGTCTCCCTGCCTTCCATGTTTCAAGATGGGAGTCCAATACTACATCATCATGGGGAAGGGCAAGCTGGCCAGTCCACAGGACAAGTATATTACTGCTAATTAAAAACACGAAGGAGCTCTGGCTAAGCTGGTGGAAGCCATCAGGGCCACTGCCAGATATGAGGAGATCCATGATCATGGAATGGTGATGTCCTGGATCCAAAAGCCCATCCCTAGTGACAGAGGAGAACACACCTACTCTAACAAGGCCACATGCCCTAATTCTTTCAAATAATGCCACTCCCTATGAGTATATAGTGCCCATTTTCATTCAAACTACCACAATGATTGAGAGGTATATTTATCTGTAGGCATGAGCATAAGTATTTGGAACACAGTTTGAAGCTTTATTGGTTTAGGAAAATGGCAGTAGTAGGTTTCTCCTCTACAGTCCGTGATCTTTCCACCCATGGGATCTTACCTAGCTTTATAGATAGGGCCAAGCATGAGTTTTCTCCTATTGAGCATCCATTAAATCCATTTAGACAACTGTTAGTTATCCCCAAGATGCTGCTGGTTATCCCCAATATGCTGCTGGTGATCCCCAATATGCTGCTGGTGATCCCCAAGATGCTGTTGGTTACCCAATATATATGTGCCTCTGTTGAGCCATTAGACATACCTTGCCAGTCACCCATTGTGATTTGTAGGCTTTACAGCTGAACTGCTACTGTTTGCTTTTCTCCCTCAGCGGTGTGTACATCATCTTATAATACTATTAAGAGGTAGCTCTCAGGAAGGAGGCTTCCAGGTCAGTTACCAGGTTGATTTCCTCCAAGTATTTTATGTGAAGTTTGTGATATTTTCAGCAATAGGGTCTTGCCCTCAACTTCTGGGAGGTAACCAAGTACCTGGAAATTTCTCCAGTCCTGCCTTGTCCAGCAGTCCAGACAAATCTCTCCCATGTGCAGTCCCACAGCCGCTTATAAAATAAATACTCAGAGGCTTATATATTTTTTCTTTTTCTTTTTTTGGTTTTTCGAGACAGGGTTTATCTGTGTAGCTTTGGCGCCTTTCCTGGAACTCACTCTGTAGCCCAGGCTTTCCTCAAACTCAGAGATCTGGCTACCTCTGCCTCCTGAGTGCTGGGATCAAAGGTGTGTACCATCACCACCCGGCGTCAAAGGCTTATATTAATTACACACTGTATGGCCTATGGCTTCGGCTTCTTGCTAGAGAGCTCTTTCATCTTAAATTAACCCATTCCTATTAATCTATGTGTTGCCATGTGGCTGTGGCGTTACTGGTCTGCTGGCATCTTGTTACTCCTTTGGAGGCAGCTGGCATCTCTCTTGACTCCGCCCTTCTCTCTGTATCTCTGCTTGGATATCCCACCTGGCTGTAAGCTTTCTTGCCATAGGTGAAAAAATTGTTCAGTGGGAGCCACACATATTCACAACATATAGAAATGCACCCCACTGCAAAATAAGGATGATGGCTATAGTCTATATTGTTCTGGGGGTCTTTGGATACCCTTGACCAATAATTCAAAGAGCAGTATCCTTTACTAAGCACTAGGGTTGTTAATCCATGGCTTCTGGGAGGATTATTTTCCCCTGTGTGGGGTAGATCTATTTAAACTGTGTGTGTGTGTGTGTGTGTGTGTGTGTGTGTGTGTGATGTATGTCTATATTTAAGTGTATATATACATATACCTATATATACACACAGAGATAAATAATATGTATCTTAATGTAAGTTTATGCAGTGTCCCTGTAGTGTTATTCATCTTAATTCCCTTTTTACCCTTTGTATTACTTTCCATCATCCTCCCCTTGTGTTTCTTTTTCACACAAAATTTATTTTTCAAATGATCATTACGAATTTATCCAGTGACAGTTGAAAACTTCCTAGATAATTCTGTATTTTACCTTAACTAACACGTTGTTCACTTGGTATTTAGAAGATTGTTTCATAATCCTTGTGGTTCCAATGATCACCTAATCAATATGGAATCCTTTATAGATCACCATTAGAAGGTTGTAAATGTTTGAAACCGGGGGAGAAAGATTCAGAGAGATTCAGAGTCAAAAGTTCAGGATCTGATTACACACACATTAGTTAGCACTGTGAGAAGAGACGATGACCTTGTAAACATGTTGATTGTTTATTTTTCACAATTCACAATGTACTTGTGTATGTGGGGACATGTTTATACATAGGTGTCAGAACATCACTTTACACACTATATAGTCTTAGTGGTGCACAGCCTTGTACTGTGGCTGTGAGAAATTATTAATGAGAATGGAAGGCCCCAGCATTCTGATGAGCTCTGTGCTGGGGCTCACCAGCTGACATGGAATCTCTAGTCAAACTGTGATGATCTGATTCCAAGGGGCTAGGGAACAAGTGATGAGACCCAATCACCATAGGGAAGGTTGCTATGGTCATGGAAATAACAGTGATCAGAACAGTTCAATGTAGAGAAACCTCTTATGCTGATCGGCTGATCATGGTATCTGATAATTGTAAAATTCAAGTGGCCTTGAACTCCACCAGAATTCTATATGCTATATACAAGGGGGAAATCACCAGATCTGGATTCATCTCACTTGAAACACTAGAACTGTTCATCAGCAAGTTCCCAGATGTGAGCCAATGTTCAGTCTCAAAGCTCCTGCAAAGAGGGCAGAGCCAGATTCCCATTTGTAGATGCCACCACAAATATGTGCTGTCAGTCAATGTGCCTTCTGGTCAAATGAGCTGCACTCATTTACTAGGTTACTTTGTGGTGAGAAATGAACTTGCTTATACCTTTCAGATTTGATAGGACTCTAGTCTAAATTGACATTAGTTTTTAGAAATTATTTTTTTAGATTTTATTTTTATTTTGCATTTATGAGTATTTGCTTGCATGAGTATCTGTGCTACATGCATGCAGTGTCCGTGGAAGTTTGAAGTGAGCATCAGGGCCCCTGGGAATGGAGTTACAGATGGTTGTGAGCTGCCCTGTGGGTGCTGGGCATTGAAATAGGGTCCTGTAGAAGAGCATTCAGTGCTCTTTACCTCTGAGACATCTCTCCAGACCCTACACTAGTTTTTAGAGGTATAAAATGTCACTGTGCCCCACCAATCTGAGTAGAGGTTCCATAAGGAAAGGTGATCAATGCAAATTCTGTATAACATTCACTATGCCCTGTGAAAACTCCATTGTCATTTGAGAATCCAGGTTTCTTCACAAGAAGTGTGTTGTTTCTCTCTGGTTAATTAATTGTTTTAATATTTAGCAATTTACGATGTGCCTGGGTGTGAACTTAATCACTGCTGAAGCCTTGCATTCTCTCTCTCTCTCTCTCTCTCTCTCTCTCTCTCTCTCTCTCTCTCTCTCTCTCTCTCTCTCTTCCCACATGGAAATATGGAGGTTGATATATCTGGTGTCATCTTCCACAATAACTCTCCGCATTATCATTATTTTTTGATTCACGTGTCTGTGTGTGTGTGTGTGTGTGTGTGTGTGTGTGTATGTGTGTGTGTGATGCACATGGAGGTCAGAGGGGAACTTATGGGAGTCAGTTCTGTCCTCACACTATGTGGGTCCCAAGGACTGAACTTGTTTCATCAGGCTTAGTGGCAAGTTCCCTTACCTGGTGAGCTCTCTCATCTGCCCTCTACATCTTATCTTTTGAGACTGGGTCTGTCTCAGAGCTTACAGACTGGATAGACTGGCTGGCCAGTGAGCTGCCAGGATCTGTCTTTCTCCACCTTTCAGTCCTAGAGTTACACAGGCCACTGTGCATGGCTTATTTTATTACATGGTCCTATGAGAACTCAGGGTCTCATAATGCACAGCCAGTACATTACTGATAGAGTCAACCTCCCAGATCTGCCTCCACCTCCTTCTCCTCTTCCTCCTTTATCCTCACCCCACCTGTCCCCCTTTTTAACACCCTCAGTCCTGACATTGCAGGCATGCACACCCACACCTGGGAAAACGCCTTGATCTGAAGGAACCAGATTTCAAACAAGCACTTTTTAAATCAGTCTTTGAGAGCTGACTCAGAGGGAAGGATGTAAGATCCTGGGGATGGGGTGACAAACATGTGTTGCATCTGAACTGGGAGAGAAGGTTGCTGAGCATTAAGAGTAGACAGGAGATGCATGACCATTGACACAGCGAGAGAAAGGACAGACTGGAATTTGAGTTGTGTTCACTCTCTTCTCTTCATAGATTTTGTTGCCAGTAAAATAAAAATATAAAAACAAATCCTGCAGTGATGATTGCCTAGGAAACCTTTCAAAATGTTGGAACAAATGATAACTGAAGAAAATGTTTGAAATCTAAGATATTTTTACATTCACACTGCAAGGTAATATTTATACTAGAAAGCCAAGCTACTTAAGGAACTATAGCATAAAACTATAACAGAAACTGTTAACATTTTTGGTGCAACCAAACACAAAATAAATATAGATTGACCATTGTAAAGTAGAACTATGATGTACCCAGATGTTTACAGGGGTTCTTATTATAGGTGATAGAAATGTTATTTTCAAATAGAGTTCAAATCTGTCTCTAACAATTCTAGAGTTTTATGTTCAAAGATAATACAATAAGTTAACTATCAGTAAGTACTTTTCATAATGGGCTCATTCAATATCTGATAGCTAGACCCATATTCTCTACCCAGTAACTTATTGTGTGGATCTCATTGCAGAAATTACCAAGTAAATTAAATTAGAATCAGATCCTTATGCCATTTTTTTCATGACAGAGAGATGAATAGTGTTGTGGAGAGTCAGGGTGCAAGTAAGGGCAGCTACCAACAAGTCCTGTCTGCTTGCATACACATTTATTTATCAATATTGAAAAACAAATTCACATTTTTATGAATACAGCAATTACAGAGGGATATAGAATGGCACTTTACTGTGCATACATTCCCTGATTATACAGTCTATAAACTATGTTACTGCAGACTGTCTTCATGCATCAATTAAGTGTTTCTATGCATTTCAGTTCTGGGATTGGTGTCAATGGATTCTATTGACTGAAATTTTACAGTACATGTCATTCCAGATAAAGGTGTCTTGATTCTTCACCATTTCTTCACAATTCCATAAGATCCTTTCTGTGGCTGGATAATTAACCTGATTTCAAGCAGCCTAAAATGGGCTTTTTGGTGGTTAAATTATTGTGTTTAGGAAACAACGATTCTATAATGTGTAACATTTTCCCCCAATGAAATTCTCAAAGAACAAATCTACCTGTGGCTATAGACCTAAGATAAGAAATTCCTGGCTAAAAGAGAGATAGACAAGTTCCTTTGATAAAATTTATCCAATTTGTCCTCACATATCCCACTCCTGGACTCACAGTGCTGAGAAAATCATTTCCATAATCTGCAGTTAAAGGCACTTCTCCAGGGTGCCTAGCTGGAGAAAATATCCATATCATTGTGATTTGCTTAGATCTCTCTCAAATCAAGGCTGTGAGTCACTAGGATTACTGTCTATGAATTAAAACATCTTTAAAGTGCTTTGGTTGGATTTTTGTCTTACTCACAATATTAGAGAACAGAGATTTCTTTTATGCTTATTAAACAGATAAACAAGAGGAACAGTTTTTCAGTTTCTTCCACTGAGCATGCCAACACTCAGCGGGAAGTCCATCCCTGTGAATCAGCACAAGGGGGCTGAAGATTGCATAACCATAGACCAGAAATTTTCGAATAATCATTATCTCAGAATTGTTCTGAGATAAGTCTGAAGAGAGACTTAAAAATAGAGAAAAAGCACAGTCAGTCCAATAGAAGAAAAGAAAACAGAACATCAGAAGGAGGACACTCTGAGCAGCTCTCAACTCAGGGGGAGTTCTGTATAGAAGCTCGGACTTCTGAAGGTAGAGGACATGCTGGTGGTGCTTGTGGAGAAGAGATACCATGTAGCCGCTGGCCCCTCCCATGGCACCCTGAAACACAACATCTCTCAGGACCATGAGAGGAAGAACAATCCACTTTGTTTTCTGACTTTCTAGCATAAAATAACAATGGTTGTCACCATTTTCAAGCTGTGACATATTCAGGTTTTTACTTGTGATGGAGTGGATTAGGTTCACACTTATTAAAGCATTGAGCATCCAAAAGAATGAAAAGAATGGAAGGATGTGCCATGCAGACTTTGGTCTGAGCCTTCTCCACCCAGATGCTCTGGGACTGATGATGATGGCCTGGACCACAGTGAGGAGACTGCTGGTGCAGATGGAGACACCACGGGCCACCCTCTCCAGGTAAACGATGATCTTACAGCCTATGTCATCTAGGAAGTTTCTCAAACCAAAAGCTGCTATTGTCTTTGGCAATCCTTTTGCAAGGAGGATTATGATGTTTGCAAAAGCCAAATGGATGAGAATAAGGTGTATGGGTTTCTTCTCAGGGCCTCCCCACCAACTGAACATATAATGTACAGAAACAGAAATGTTCCCCAGAGTGCCAAGCACAGTCATGAAGAAGAAAACTATTTCCTTAATAATCTTCAAAACCATTTCTTCCTTCTTAGGTAGAAAGACTTGTTTCCATGCTGCAAACACTTTTAAGAAGCATCAGTAATGTTAGATATGAATCTGAAATTTACATTTTGCACAATGGCATTTTCTAGTGTGCAAGAGGCAGCAATAGACACAGATAATGTGTGCAGATTAGATCCTGGAAATGTCCCAATTTTCCCCACTGTGGACTCTGGAATATTGTGTGTGCTCTGACAGATGAGTTTGGGAACTGCTACTCAAAATCTAAAGTTTCAAAGGAGATTTTGATTTTTGAGCTGTGCACTAGTAAAGTTGACTTGGTCAAGTGTGTGTGTGTGTGTGTGTGTGTGTGTGTGTGTGTGTGTCTGTCTGTCTGTCTGTCTATGTGCATGGATTATCCTAGTTAACTCTCAGCATAGCTGAATTGAACTCCAGTTTCTCCAACCAACATTTCTTCTGTTTCTCATTCTATTTCATCATATTTCCCCACTTGAATCCCAAAGCCTGAGGCTCATGATGAATCTGTGTGCCTTCCCCACATCACCTCACACACACTAAGAATCCCTGCTGGGTCAACACCTGTAAAATATCCCAGACTTAGTACTTTACCCTCCGCACTGTTTCCTCCTTTGTTGATATTCCTTTCTTGTCTGCATATGGATTAGTAGAACATTTCCCAGGTTTGCATTTGACTTCAAAGCTTTATAGTTTTGATTTCTCCATTTAATTTTTTTGACATTAACTATTCTGTGATTTCACTCCATATCAATTATTATGATTTTTTAAAAATTGTCCTCAGTGAAAAGTCATATTGAATAACGTTTCCCGATAGGGTCCAAATATTAAAGCTGAATCATCAAAAGACATCCTGAAAAAGAATTCTGTGTTAAAAAGTCATGTTACTGCCCTGTTGTAATTAGGAAGAGCATTAAGAGGAATCGTGGGACACTTCCTAGGAGAGTGGGTAGCAGAGGGCTGTGATCTTGGTGGATGTCTTCAGGGAATCTGTGACCCCCAATGAGCAACCTCAGGGCATCTAAAAGAGTTTGGAATGTCTCTGGACCAGGGGATGATGATGAGGTGGATGGGAGAAGGGGATTAATGAAGTATTATGTGCCGCTATGAAATGAGTGAAGTTTTTGAGTTATGACTCCTCAGTATTTTCTACCTACAGTACCGTAGGTTGGGGCTACTGTGTAGCAGGGATCCCCATCTCAGAGTTCACGGTGTCATTTGCCTCTGTGGGGCCTTGTGAGCAGCAGTTTGTCAGTTTGCTTTGCAGCTGCTTCTCCTGATTCTTCTCCAACCTGTGTATCAGGCAGGCTGCTTTGTTCTGCATCGGTCTGAGCTGATTCCAGAACCTTAGATCTCGGCAGGATGTTATTCTTCATGCTCAGGAGCTCCGTTCTCATTTCTTGGGGATTTAAGGTAAGCTTTGGGCACCTTCTAGAATGAGAGGAAACTGTATATTTCAGTGGCTCCATGGGTTTGTGTGTTCTGAGTACTTGGAATGCCCTGTTCCCTTTGCTCCCTCCTGTTAAACTTACAGGATTGCTTTAAATGTCTGTGTCTTGATACCACCTGTGACCTGTGTGAACATAGCCTTGTGGGTTCAGGTTGTCTAATGACTCTAGTAATGTCAGTTATGACCTTTGAACTGCTCCTCTAACAAAGGGGTAATTGTCTCCTGTGCTATTGCATGCTAGAATTCAGGATACCATCCTATATGTCTGTAAATAATGAAACATGCTCCAGACATTAATAGCAGGCATATCAGTTTCACTACATTCATTACTACATTTGGAATAACCATTAACCATTTACCTAGAGAATGGAATCTGCAGAAATCTCTGCAATCCTTTCACCTCTAGTCCTGATAGAAAATATTGAATGTTTTCCACTTGTTTACAGACTGAGGATTCTACTTTCTAACTCTTTTCTTTTCTCCAAAGGACTAGGGATTCTACTTTCTAACAATCTGTTCTTTTTCTCCAAACTTTAAAGCTCTGCATCCTGTTTGAAGCCAGCTTCAGGGACATCTCAAAAGTGATTTATCTTTTCATATGAGAAATCACAAGATGTAGAGATGGCTCATCGCCTAGATTATCTTGTGAAATGTTTTAGGAAACATGATTTCTGTCTACAGAGACAAAGAATACCACATTCTGTATAACCCCAGAACCTTGAGGTGCATTAGTAATTTCTTCCATGTCAATAAATATAAGATTATTGTTCCTTTTCCTCAGCACTGGGATAAAATTAAGACGATCTGTTTCAGGATGTACTCCTTCACAGCCTGGATCCTTTACAGCAGGGATTCTCAAGATGGTAATGGCAGCTGCTACTCTAGTGGTTTATACTTCTCCACACCTTCCAGGCACACAGTGATTAAAATTGACTTACAAGTGTGTACAATATCAGGTGTCAGAATCAAGAAACTTTAACAAAACCCTTCCAGTTTATCATAAGTCTGTTTAGGAAGTACCAACACATTATAAAGAAAACATTTGCCAATATTTGAAATATGGAAATGCACCAAAATTGAAAAGTACAAATTTTATAAGCACAATGGTAATAACATGTTAGAATCATTATGCTAGTAAATCTGGAGACTGCAAAACAACAACATTTTGTTTTGGCTTTCTTTCTCTCTCTTTCTCTCTCTCTCTCTCTCTCTCTCTCTCTCTCTCTCTCTCTCTCTCTCTCTTTGAGAAAACGTCTTCCTATGTAACAGGCTGGTCTCAGCATGTAATCTTTCTAATTCATTTCCCTAGTGCTGATATAGTGGGAGTGTTCTATTCTGACTGTCTCAACATTTTTGTTTTTGTTTTTGTTTTTGTTTGTTTTTTATCAATTTATATGTATGGGTGTTTTATCTGCATGTATGTATATGCACTACATGTTTGCCTGGTGCCCGTGGAGGCCAGAAGAAGACATCAGATCTCCTAGAACTATAGATTCAGATGGTTGTGAGATATTGTGTGAGTGCTGGGACAAACCCAGGTCCTGTGGAAGAGCAGCAAGTGCTTTTAACCACTAAGTCATCTTTCCGGTCCCAGTCTCAATATTTTGATACACTCTTGAAATTTTTATACATACTATAGCTTCCTTTAAAAAAAAAAAAAGGCAAGGAGATAACCATAGGTAAAGACCCAGCCAGAGCTCTGTCATGATCCCCCAGCCTGAGGATGGATAGCGATGCCTCAACATTCCTGTTCCATTTCTGTATCTCTAGGAACTAGTCTCCTTTGGTTTTTCTGGAGTCAGGGACCAGCCTCATCAAGGTCAGGAGGAAAGCAGATCCTGAGGATCACAGAGCCTTTCAACTGCTCCCTGGCTTAGTCAAAGAGAGAGACTTCTGCTTTAGTGAAACTCTCCATGGCACAGCTGAGGGGATCGAAGATCTTACCTCCATGAACTCACCTGGACCTCTGTGGTGCAGACAGCCTCAGGAGCAGCTCTGGGAAGTGACATTTGCCAGGTCCTATTTGTACTGTCAGGATTTGTGGGGCTCTTGTTTGCCATCAGGTAGTGTGGACTTCAAGTTTCATGTTGTCACATGTCAGGGGGAGGAAGGCCTCTGCAGGGCCCCACTCCCTGAAGTACAGCTTCCCCTCTCTCCACAATTACTACATCTGCTTTTCTCAGAAGTTATTTCAAGCTTAATTAGGGTTTAATGATTTTAAGAGGAAGGATTTGAGATGAGAAAATGAACAACTGATTTTTTTTTTTTTATTGAGCTCCCCACATCTCCAGATTGTTTTTCACCTTCCCAAAGAGACAAGCTATGATCTGGCAGGGGACCGGCTTCTGACATACAGACTAAGTCACCTGCTTCTCTTTCTTAAATCCCTCCTTAGACAGAATTAGAATAAATGATGCTCAGCACTGGGGATTCTGCTTATTGAGCAAGTTCCAAATATGGACCAGGATGAGTTTAGGGTCCCTTGTTCTCCCTGTGCCCGTTGGTAGTTAAGGTGTTCACTGTAATTGATTGTTTCATTCCTGCACTTTAAATATCATATGAGACTTGAAATATAAATGCCTCTCCAACTTCAACCTCATTCCAAAAACAATGTTTACTTGTTATAAAACTTCAAGGACACTTCTAAATCTCACGTGTGTCCAAGAGTGGTCCTTCTGTGTACTTTGCATTCTAGTGCCCAGGAGCCCTTCCTATCCCAAATACAGAATGATGTAAATAAATGTGGGTGTAGGCTGACTGTAGAAATGATGGCATCACCATCTTGTTCTTGAGGAGAAAGCACCACTGGGCTTCCTTGGGAGATGAGTTTGAGGTCACTTGTCTCTCTCTGTGCCCTGTGTGGTGGTGTCTCTACACATGTGGGTGAAGCTGCCATATAATAGAAATCAGAAGTGGTTCTGCTGTGAATGAAACGACAGCTTTTGAGGAAACCAGGATTTCCACCCTCTCTATTAAACGGGGAAATCCAGGTGAGAGAAACTCAGTTGTACACTACATACGTCAGGGTGGACAGAAGCTGAAAAATAAAATAGTTATCTCTGGTCCAACAAGGAGCACTTTCCTCTGTTCTCCCTGTTAATTTGTTTAGAAAATTTCTAAGTATCTTTTTTACCTTTGAAGTATAAAGAAAAGTAAAGCAATTAAAAGCTTGTAGTAGTTTGACTGATTTATTCAATAAAAGGCAAGAAAATATCAGGAAGAGAATCCTTCATGCTGCTTCCATCCGGGATGAGTTCTGTAGAGAAAATTAGTCACCTATAGGCAGGGGACATGCTGGTGGTATTCTTGGAGCAGAAATACTATGTAGCCAGTGGGTCAGCCATGATGCCATGCAACAGGCCATCTCTCAGAATTATTATAATGAAAAAATCCTTTTTATTTTGCAGCTTTCTGACAGGAATAAAGTAACAACCATTACCACTTTTATTAATCTCATACTACTTGTTTATTTTCTTTTCACATTTAAGGTCCTATCTTGTCAGAGCATCCATTTCTTCTAAACAGACTATTAGTAACTCTCTATAATTTTGAGCCTTATTTTCTTATTTACTTAAGTGTCTGTCAATTTCTGCATCAGCAGACATAGAGAGTGGTCAACAAAGAAAAAGTCACGTGCTGGGGAATAATTCTATAGTCATGGTGTTTATTTGTCTAGTTTTGTTATGAAAAACATATGAGGCATGCTAACTTCATAAAGAATAGTTTATTCATTTTGAGTTCAATGACATGGTTCTCACCATTATCTAACAACTTAAATAAGTGCATTGGTCTGGATGACATGAAGCTCATGAACATTCTGAACTGAAAAATAGATGTTTGAACATCAGTCATCTAGAAGGCATAAGAGACTCCAGACTGACCCACAAATGGTTCCACAGAATAAAGGACAGAGCCCTTTGTCAAATATCTGCATGATGGCATTCACCATGACTGCCTCTTCCACTCCAGAAATTTCCATAATATGAAGCCTTTGCTGCAAATATGTACTGATTCCTGTTGTTGTGTTCAGAAAGGTGTTACCTGGATCCAGGTCTTCCTTTTGAAAAGTGGAAATGGTTCCGAGACTCATCTGTGAAGCAGTTGTCTTTTCCTAATGGCACTTGGCATGGTGGGAATCATTTGTGTATTGTGGATTACAGATCCATATGGGATCCCCAGGAAGGACTGTATACACAGTATCTCAAGAATGTGACTCTGGCAGCTGAAATGCCCCTTTCCAAAAGAATGCAAGGAAGCACCATCACCTTTTATATATGCTATAGGGTTGCTGTTTGCCTGGTGAGAGGGTCCTGGGCCTCAGTCTGTACCAGCCTGCACTTCAATTCACAACTTACACTAAAAGATCATTGCTTAATTTCTGATCATAATAATAGTGTATGTGTGTTAATAAAATAAGAGGACAGTATTACATAAAATACAACATCCTTAATTCTAAGACTATATCAACTCTAAATCTTAGGATAAAATGGATTTTATTTTAAACTAGCTCCATTACAACATAATCAGCCTCACAAGAAGACACAAGAAATATGATTGGCAAAATGTTGATGATTATAAAACTTACTATCAGCATTATTTCTAGCTTTGAGTTTTTGAAGTAACTACCCACTGCAAAAAAAGAAGCTTCCGTGACTAAACCTATGGCAACACTAACCATGGGTATAATCAAGTATTTACAGTGGAATTTGACAGGCCCATCATGTCTAGTCAGCAAAGTAACAGCTGCAGTCTTCCCACTGGGGCTGTGGACACACCACCCCCACCACAGGCTTTACACTAGCTATATGATATGAATTCCCTTCTGTTTATTTGGTTTCAGATCCAGTCAGAGAGCATCTGGTTGTTTCCCTGTCAGTCATGCCTTTATTGCAACAGTTGGGCATGTCCTGTGTGTCATGTTGGTAGTTCAACACGCTTGGTCCACAGAGAAGGACAAATG